>NW_013952585.1:803874-852288 GCF_001266775.1 Austrofundulus limnaeus | reverse complement strand
TCCAGTGAAATATATTTATGTTTGTGGTTGTAATGTGACAAAATATGGAAAAGTTCAAGGGGTATGAATACTTTTGCAAACCACTGTACATTAAAAATACATTTACTTACAGTAAATATGCCCCTGGGTGCATTTTTTTTGGTTGTAGGACTGTTTTTTTAAAGAAGTACATACCCAAAGTTGAGTAAAAAAATCTTTAAAAAAGTGAATTTTGCATAATAGAAGAAAGACCCCTTTAATGTATATTTTAAAAAACAGTAAAATTTAAATTATGTGTTCAAATATATAGACTAATTTATTGGAACTAAGCTGGAAAAATAAATATGAAAATCAATTAAAATATAAAACAGGAGATAAAGTTATTTATTAATTTAAATGGTGCATTTAAGTGTATTTATTTAGTGGTTCATAAAATTCTTTTATTTCTAATTATGTCAGTTTTGGTCCTCCGTACTGCAGAAGCCTGATGATCATCTATTCATTCAAATCAGATGTGTTGGAGCAGAGAAACAAGTAAAACATGCAGGGCTGCGGCCCTCCAGGACCAGGATTGCCCATGCCTGAACTAGACTGTTTAACTAAATCTGTAAAGGCACTGGATTTCTTTCTGTTTATTATTCTAATAATGTATATATTTGTGCTTAATTGAAAATAAAAAAGGCTCCATTGAAGTTGTAATTTATGTTCCTTTATGCCTGTGTTAATCCGGACTTTGTTTATTTGACATTAAACGTGTAATTTCCAGGTAAGGTGCTTTCTGGTGAGGAAGATGGTTTGGAGGATGACCCTGAGAAAACGGAGGTGACTGCTGGAGCCTTTACAGGTGAGGTGCTCCCTCCAAGTTGCAATTTCAAAGTCATGGGATCAGGTTTTTAAACCTTTGTTTTCAAAATTTGCTCGACCCTACCATGTGTTTGTGCAGATGGCTCCTCTGCCGCCCAGGTGGACATTATCACCGAGCAGCCACGCTCTTCCCAGCACGCTCTACAGCCCGGTGACTCTGTGGACCTCAGCGCCTCCTCAGACTGGACATCTGCATCAGGCACCCCCGAATCACCCAATAACAACGAGGAGGAAATGCTGAGTCGGAGCTCCAGTGGGGCCAACGTGACCCCGGAGACGGCGGACTACACCACACCAGAAAACGCCACTCCCGAGGGAGGGCCCCTCGGAGGGGCTGGGGCGCCGCTCGGACCCAACGACCACTCGCTTCCACCCAGTGACTCATCTCAGACAACCACAGAGGGACCAGATTCAGCTGTGACCCCTTCAGATGTAGCAGAACTGGTGAGTGTGATGCTGTTCGTTCTAACTTTTGTTTGTATGAAGTACAGAAGACGACTCTTCTACAGATGAGAACTAATTTATATAATTTGTAAAGATGTAAAGGAAACTTTCTGTTAAGCCAGAATTTATGGAATGAACCACTTTGTCCCACACTAATTGCTGAAATATTACTCCCCTAAATTACTCCAATTAATGTTTCTGCTGATATTTTATAGTAAAAAGGCTTTTGGAAAAATCAGTCCTAGCCCAATAAGTTGAAATGGAAATAATAATAATCCAACTACCGTATTTATTCAAATATAATATGTAAAATTAAATCCATAAAATCATCCATAAAGTTGGGGGGTATAGTATTATACTCGGATAAATATTTTTACTTATGTATTTTAACTGAAATATCGGCTTCATTCACAAAATTGAGTCCGGAAATGAGACCGCATCGTAAAAGCAGTTGAAACGAGCTTATCTCTGACACTCCTCCGTGCTTCAGAGTGAGAAAATAACAGATCCAAACAGGCGACATGATGTGAAAAAAAGGGGGGGAAAGTGTTCCTGCACCTTAGAAATGATAACGAACTAATGACATTAGCGTGTGACTGAGCTGCTCCTTGAACAACAACAAACACATGTTCGTCTGTAATGGCTGCCGTCTACCGGTGTTCTGAAAAAGTTTGTATCCCTGAAAAAACGTTTCCCCACCAGAGGAGGCGCTCGCGAGTAGGAAGTAATCTGCTTTTCCCCCASAAGATGGCCCAAATCTCATGTGAAGTCTCTGACTTTTGTGTGGGCGCCTCCTGGTGGACTATGTGTAAAATGCCAGAATTCATATGATGCTGCTACAGCTGAAATATATTTGTTGTCAAAATACCTTTTAGTACATATGTTGTTAAAATAAAATGAACAGTCCAATGATCATTTTACTGATATGTATAAAGACTGCAAAGGCTAAAAAATCTTGAAGTCTGTATGAAATTGGAGGTAGTCCGAGGATTAAATTTTTTATGCTTTTTAAGCTCAAAAGGGGGGGGGGGGTCATATTATATATGAGATAGTATTATACACAAATAAATACGGTACTTTGGTTAGGAAAAGTGTAGGACATCATCAGTTACATGAAAATCGATAACAAATGAGCCTATTTAAGGCAAAGTGTCCCCCCCTAAGAGCCAAAATCCGTCTTCTCTGTGATACCAGGTTTGCATTATTTGCTTCCCACAAATGACAGAAAAACTTGTCCAGTTTAATAAATCTCACGGTTTGCCCCACCCCTCCTCTATCCTTGTGCTCACTTCGTCACAGTCACGCACTCCACTGCAGCAGGTGACCGAGCCGCCCCCACACTCACCAACTTCCACAGAGGGTCCCGATGCTTCAGACAGCGACTCCTCCGTCTACACCGCTTCTTTCTCGTCGTCTTCTTTCTCTTTCTCCTCCTCTTCCTCCTTCTATGCCACCTCCTCTTCTAGCACTAGTGACAAGGTCAGCCAATTGGACACTTTGAACCGAATGGGAGGTGCTTGCTTGTTTGGAACGATTTGGCTTTCTTTATTCTTTCTCCTTACGTTGGCTTGTTTGTCTCGACCCATGCACAATTTACCTGGGTTTTGACATATTTTCCCCTCTTGTTGTCATGAATGATAGATTGTGGCTTTTCCCTGATTTTGATGAGTTTTTCCCTCAATAATCAGATGCTTTTGAAGGACAGAAAACAGTAATTATAAAATGTTCTGATGTGTTGATTTGAGTTTTAAAAGAATAAGCATGAAGGCGTAGTGTTCCTAAAGGTGGTATCACACTGAGCTATGTCTGTTGGAGACTACTTAGTGACTTAAAATCACAACAAAATAGACAAATTTTAAGTTTCTGTTTCAGAATTTTGAGTGTTTGCAACCAAGTGATCAGCAAACTGTGCTGTTGTGATTTAGTATGGCCATGTTTTGAAAATCACTGTTTATGTCCATGTTCACAGTAGGGTTGGGCGATATTGGCAAAAAAAACAACAACAATTAATTGTGGTATTTAACCGATAACGATTAATATAAGGATTAATGCCCTGCAGTCACTTGACGCCCGCATGTCCTAGTCACATGACCAATTTAAATCACTCTAGCAGAAAAGATTTGCTCTCTGTGAAAATCTGTTCCAAACTGCATACAAAGTACAGACTTCAGGCTATACATCAATTTTTAAATTATGTTGATAGGCCAGGTAAAACCGGAGTTCTGATAAATAAATTACAGAATGTTTTTTTTTTAATGTTTGTCGTATTTGAAGCGTAGAGGACTGACAGGAGAAATCTCCAGTCAGTCTGCCTGGTGGCATTAATCGATTGAGGTTTTTCTGGCCATTAATTGCACATGATATGATTTTTGCCCAACCCTAGTTCACAGCTTATAAAACTGTATTCTAGGCTGTGTGCACAACATCCTTTTGCCCACATTGTAACTTCTTTAGCTTGCTTTGTACCCACTTCGGCAGCCACACCCACAGTGAACGTTTTGTAGAGATTTTATGAATTCTGTTTGTTCACCAACTAGTCGCCAGCAGATGCAGCCCAGTTAGATAAAATCTTTCATTTGTTTTTAGTTCGCTTACCATTTGAACATTCAACAAACAAATGTAGTTTACAATGAAAAACAAACATGCAAAATAAAGCAAAATGTGTTTAAATTATTCAATTAAACTTGGTTTTCTGTTTATAAAACAAGATCCCTGCAAAAGGGGACTTTTGTGGCATTTAAGTCACGTTTAAACCAACTTAGAGATGTTTTGATAAAAGTACTTTTTCCCTAGAACTAATAGGAGCAAAACTAGTGTGTAATGTGGGAACCATAACTGTAAAAAATGTCCAGCCTTTGCTTCCTCTTGTGTTCTGTTGATTTGCTGTAAATTGAGTTGTTCCGAGCATGATTCAGCAAACCTTGTGATACCAGAGTGTATGTTTTTGATTTACAGTTCATCCACTTCTTATGTTATTCTTATCACTTTAGCAAATTCAAATTCCCGAGTTGAAAAGTGTGAAGTAGAGCTTGCATGCAGTTGCTTTTCAAACCAACAGAAGTTGTCACATTTTATTCTCTTATGTGGTTGTTTTTTTGTTTTGTGTGTAACTAAGGTTCTTGATGGCAGTGAAAGCCAGTACTCTGGAATGCAGATAGGAACGCTACAAGACGAAGAAGATGAAGGAGCAGCACCTTCCTCCCAAGAAGAACCCTCAGAACCATTCTTGCAGTCAGCACTTGGTATGTTTGTTTCCAAAGCTTGACATAAACCCTTAAAGATGTTAAACATATGAGTTCTCTTGAAAGTCGTCATTTCTGATGTGCGCAGCTCTGAGTAAGCCTCATCTTTTCGAGGGCCAAGGCCACAACCGGCAGGGCTCAGACAGCAGCGTGGATCGCCTTATACCGAAGGATGAACCTGCTGAACCTGAACCTGTTAATAAGGTGAATTCACTCAAATGAACGGTTTATGCATGTGAAAGATAATCAATAATTTAGGCATGTTCCTAACCAGATAGACAACGCACCAATAGTTGAATGTTTGAAAGTGAAAAGAGTCCATACAACACCACACCAGAGCGGTCGTCTGAAGGCAGCTTATTGTCAGTGGTGCGTTCAGAGCCGTTTATCAGGAAGTCACATCGTTATAACCATCATCTTCAGGACCTGACTCCGCCTATTGTTTGCATCATCAAAAAGGGTCACCCTGTTGCTGAAAGTCAGGTCTTCATACAATTTTCCTGTACTAATGACAAACCACAGTTCAATTAAGTGTTGAATATGTGTTCATCTTATCTATATGTACCTTCTGCTCTGAGTAACCATCTGTGACAGCCACTCAGACCAGTCTGTACATAAAATCACCTGTTCAATCACAAAAATATTCACACAATGTTTTACAAAACTATATCATATTTCACATAAGAAAAGACTATAAAACGTGTAGTACTTTTTAAAAGTCAGTAGTAAACAAACCAATAAATTTCGTCACATGGTCACCATGTTATGTTATAAAACATGAACCATTGAGGCAGTTTTGAATGTTAGATATTGCTTTTATCCTGGAGACCTGAGATCAATTAATTCATTTTCAAATGTATGAAATTCTCTCTGTGGTTCTTCACTGAATATATTTCAGCCATCAAGAATAAAGGGTCCAATTGGACACTACACAGACCAGGAGTTGGAGCCACTAGTGCACTGTGTCCGACTTCTTGCTGCTTCGTTTCTTCTGACGGGGCAAAAAAATGGTGAGTAGCTGTTTAGGTTAGGGGCTCTCAAGCCCTTTGAGTCTGGGGACCACTTACAAGGGCCAAAAAATTCCAGGAACCCCCCTCATAAACCCCATGCTGTTTTAAAAGTTAATTTATTGTCATTTCAACCCCTAAATGCCATGGGAATATTTCTATTTAGTGTATTATGTTTGTTTTATTAGTTCATTGTTCTCCATGCATTTTCAAAAATAAAAACCAAATTAACAATTTAGGTCGTATTCAGACCTGATAATTTGCTCCGCTTTAAACGAACCAGAGTTTGTTTCCAGCGTTGGTCCGGACATTTTCTGCAGGTGTGAATACACTCATGYGAACTCTGGTGCGGATCAAACAACCGGACCGAGACCTGCATTTTGAGGTGGTCTCGGTYCGYTTCCAAAYGAACTCTGGTGCGGTTCGCTTCAGTTYGCTTCTGGTGTGMATACAGACCGGACYCTAACYGAACCAACTGCATTAAACATGCRCCTTTTTGGACTTCACAGGCCACCGTTGCYGAGCTAAATAAACTGAAAACATACCTGTTTCGTCGTCTCCTGTTAGCAGCTTTACTGCCGGCATGTTGTGGGTCAGAACACGCAGAGCACCTCGTCTCCTTTGGGTTGCGGGACACATTTACTGACGCCGCTCCAAAATTAGAATATCATCACAGAACCACCATTAAATTAGCTGCTTCTGACATTTTAAATGCTATTGCAGTTGTACTATCAGCAAAAATGTGCGCATCAGAACCGCAGCATGCAGGACTTCCTTGTTTTCTTCTGGGTCTGTGGCTCAGTCCCGCCCCCGTCCTTTTTTTGTCCAATGGGAGCAATGATCGTCAGCCTCGTGGCTTTGTTTACAACTTATAGTTCGTTTGCAAAAAAAGCACAATGTGAATGCAAACCGCACCAAACGAAAAAAAGTCCATTTTTGGTCCGGACCAAACAATTGGACCAAAGGACTGTCCTGGTCTGAATACACCCTTAGTGAAATTTTTTGAGGACCCCCAAGATACCTCTCACGGACTCCTGGGGGTCCTGGGACCCCAGTTTGAGAACCTCTGCTTTAGGTTGTAAATGCGCAGTATATCAAATCTGCAGAAATAAAGCAGTTTATATCTTCTGTTGGACATGTTTCAATTGTTGTTTGTGCCTGTTTTTGGCTTTTCTGTTATGTAATTATTAGTTTTTTGTTTATTTAGGGTTAATTCCTGATAAAGAGGTGCGAGTGAGCGTGAAGGCCTTGGCGGTCAGCTGCATTGGAGCAGCAGCAGCACTGCACCCTGAAGCCTTCTTCAACTCTCTCTACTTGGAGCCACTGGATGGTGTTCCAGCAGCAGGTAGGGAAAAGAGATCCTGAAGTGTTTTGTCTAGTCACTCACTACATACTGAGCTTTTTTTGTACTGATTTCTGGCAGCATCAATTTCTGTATTTTGATTTTTATTGCAGCGAAACCTAATGCATTTACTGACAACTAGATTTACGTACCACAGTACTGTTTGGACCACGTTTTCTTTTTTTTTTATTTCATTTTGCAGAGAGACAACATATTAGTGATGTTCTCTGCCTGATTGATCATGGGGACCCACAGATCAGAGGTGCCACAGCCATCCTCTGTGGAGCCATCATACAAGCAGCACTAACCAAAACACGTTATAACATACACACCTGGCTGGCCAGTGTGCAGAGTGCAACAGGTTGGTGTGTTAACCTTGTTTCTGATGTGTTGAAAATCTATGTTTGAAGTTGTGCTCACAGCTGTCTCTTCTCCAGGCAACCCTCTGTCCCTGGTGGATTTGGTGCCTTTACTACAAAAAACTCTAAAAGATGATTCCTCCGTCACGTGTAAGATGGCTTGTTGTGCAGTCAGGGTAAGCTGGGTCTGTGTGATTGTGTGCTTTGTGCTGTCTGTGTGGGTGTTGATGTTTGTGTGTGTGTTTAGCACTGCATCATGACGCTGTGCAGCAGCACTCTGAGTGAGCTCGGCCTTCAGTTGGTGATAGACCTCTTTGCTCTCCGGGAATGTTCCTACTGGCTTGTTCGCACTGAGCTCTTGGAAACCTTGGTTGATTTAGACTTCAGGTAAAATATTTATCTGAATTTTTTATATCTCACACTTCAGCTCAACTTTAAAGATGTGCTGCTGTGTCTCACTGAAAGTTCCTGCTCCATCTTGTCTTTTAGATTAATCAGTTTCTTGGAGAGAAAAACGGAAACGTTACACAGAGGAGATCACCATTACACTGGGGTGAGTGCTGTCACACAGTCTCTGCTTTAAAAAACTTTACATTTACTCACTGTGGTTTTGAATTCCTTTATGTTCCTTTAGCAACTTCGTCTGCAGGACAGAGTTCTGAACGATGTGGTTATAAATCTGTTGGGAGACGACGATCCAAGAGTACGACACGTGGCGGCGTCTGCTGTTAGCCGGTACACTTCCTGTTCTATGTTCACTGGCATGATGAGACCGCAGTGTAAACAATCACTCCTACAGCTTATTGAATTATAGATGATTAAAACTGAAGTTTGGTTCAGGTTTGTTTTATGACTGTTTTCTTGTTTCTTCTGACCAGGCTAGTTCCAAGACTGTTCTATGACTGTGATCAAGGCCAGGTGGATCCTGTGGTGGCGATTGCTCGGGACCAGAGTTCAGTTTATCTTCAGCTGCTTATGCATGAGACACAACCCCCCTCCCAGTTCACAGTTAGCACAATCACAAGGTGCTGAAGAAAAAACAGTTGAATTAAAAACTTTGTTGACAATTACAGAGTAAACCCCTCACAGATTCTCAGACAGACACTTTTTTTTTCAGGACGTACCGAGGCTACAACTTTTCCAACAGTGTGTCTGATGTCACGATGGAAAACAACTTGTCCAGAGTTGTAACTGCAGTCTCCCACGCTTTCACTTCCTCTACCTCCAGAGCACTAACTGTAAGTTTTCAACAAACTACTACACTGACTTCTGCATATCAAGGGTTTACCTTATATTTGCACAGCGTGCTTAGATACTATTATGTCTTTTGCAGTTTGGCTGCTGTGAGGCTCTGTGCCTCCTGGCATCAAACTTTCCAGTTGGCACTTGGAGCACAGGCTGGCACTGTGGCTACGTTAGCTCTAGTAGCAACTTCTCTTCCCGCTCGAGTCTGAACCGCAGCAGAGGCAGGACCCTCAGGTTTGTGAATCCTCTCTGTTTATTTATTAACAGGGTTCATGCAGGGTCTTAAAAAGTCTAAAATCTGAAAATCAAAATTTTACACCTAAAAAAGTCTTGAAAATGCACAGATTTTCATCCAAGGTCTTAACTTTAATTTTGTCGAGTCTTATTTTTTAAACTTGCGATTATTCCAGAGAAGCATTGGCTACATAAATAAACAGAGTAAAGCGCCATGATTAGAGGTTGATGTGATCTGGCTTCATGAAGTGCTGTTTACTACTGCTCTTGGTCTGTGGTTAAACTACAAATCCCATGATAACTGCAGGCAATAAATGGCACAGTTTACTGCCATGTTTTTGACCTCTTTGCCACTACAGCCCCCCACATACGGCAGCTTGTTCACCCGCCCAAAAAACAAAGAAGTTCTGTCATGTCCACTGCTTATGGTTTAAACATGGGAAGTGAGTTTTCAATGAGACTCGGCTTGATATCAGAGATTTTTGCATTTGGTTGGAAGCGGTCCACAGCAGTCGATATGAAGGTCTCATAGATATGACAGTTTCATTCAAACGATTTAGTGTTCTTGTATTAAAATTAAATATTTTTTAATAGCTAAATTGATAGCTATAAAAGGTTTCTATGTTAAAATTTCTGGGACCATTTGAATGTTTCTGTTAATGTGTCGATTTGGTCTTAAATGCCATTCCTAATGGTCTTAAAAGGTCTTAAATTTAACTTACTGAAACCTGCGTTTGCTTTTGAATATTCTTCTTCTTTTCTTTGTTTATCTCGTTGACCGAGCTTTCTGTTTTTGATCATCTGTTCTGCAGTTTGTCACAGACGAGCAACACTCCAGCCTCTTCGAGCACCACTTCATCTGCACCAGACGCTGAGCGCAGGACCCTGATTGTAGGAACGGCTAACATGGTGCTCTCCTTACTGTCTTCTGCCTGGTTTCCTCTGGATCTCTCAGCACATCAAGATGCACTTTTGCTTTCTGGCAACCTGCTTGCTGGTGTGTAATTTGGATGAACATTTGGTGTAATTGCAGCTAACCAAATTTAAGCTTTTGCTGAAAAGAAATAAACTTTTACAGACTGAATTGCCTCTTAATCTTGTTCCTAGCTGTGGCGCCTAAATGTTTGCGCAACCCCTGGGCTGGAGAGGAGGAGGGCAGCAGTGGGAACACCAGCGGCGGTCCAAATAAAATGGAGGAACCCTGGCCGGCATTGTCAGAACGCTCTCTGGTGGTCATGGTGGAGCAGCTGTTCTCCCACCTGCTGAAGGTCCTCAACATCTGTGCTCATGTGCTGGATGACACACCACCTGGACCAGCAATGAAAGTGAGCCTGATGTGACGTTAGCATGATTATATGTATTTTATTGTCAAAGCAGATGTGTATTTAGGCTACGTTTGCTCTGATATTTATCCTCCGCTGACTGCAGTTTATTTCTACATGATATTTGTGGTTTAAATTCAGTTCTTGTACTCTTGACCTTTATTTTTTTAGGCTGCTCTTCCTTCTCTCAGCAACACCCCGTCCCTCAGTCCTATCCGGAGGAAAGGCAAAGAGAAGGAGGCTGCTGAGCCCAACCCTTCTCCCATGAGCCCAAAGAAAAGCAGTGAGGTCAACACAGGTATGTCCAAACCTTAGAGTGGGGGTTTTTAACCTTTTTGACCTCGGGGCCCAATTTGTTGACATAAAGTGGCACGAGGCCCAGTCAGACATTACTAATGTAGGGATCAAAATGATAATTATTCTAAATTTTGGTTTAAAATGATAATTATTCTAAATCTTGGTTTAATTTTTGTTGTATTTGCATTATAACAAAATTAAATACACTGACAGTATAAAAGTAAAACTCCTGTCAAATAATCACAAGACATGATTATGACAAACATTATTTTATACTGTAACCTGCCCTGCAATTATTTGAACAAATACAGACTAGTCAACAGACCACTCAGGCTTATCAACACAAATATATATTTTAACATAAATAACAAAAATAGACAATTTAATAAATAAAATTGTGGTCATAACATAAATACATTCAAAAATATAAAAAAAAACTGTAAAAATAAATTTGATAAAGTGCAAATGAAAATAAAGCCTTTTTAAACTTTTGCATGGTAGAACCAGAGGCTGCTTTTCATATTAGTGACAAACAATAACAGTAACAGCTTTTTAACAAGTTTAAAGTTTCTTTAAAATACATTCAAAATGTTTAAAAATAAACTACAATAATTAATTTGATAAAGTTCAAATTAAAATATAGCTGTATCTGCAACTGTATTTGAAAATGTTTTGAACTTTTAAAATATTGCCTGGTAGAACCAGAGGCTGCTCTTTATGTTGGTGACAAACTTTGGCCTTTTTTGACGGGTTGCCTTCATTATTGCTTTTGTTTTTCATTTAAAATAGGTTTCCACTCTTGGCAGGTAGCTAAGATCCTTCTTCTACGTATTAAATAAGTTGTTAAACATCTGAGTGGTGCACTACAGCTACTAGTGGTGAGAAAGTGTATTGCACCTTATTCAAAATCAATGCTGTCCTGCGGCCCAAAGTTAAAAACTGTTGAACTTTTGAGGCCCTCAAGGTGGCAATGGGTTAAGAATCTCAGCCTTAGAGTGCTTGGATGTGGATACTGTTTATCTGACCAACTGTTTAATAAGCTGTCTTTGTTTGAACAGGCAGGCCATCAGACAGCACAGGGTCAACAGCCGTAAACAAATCTACCACCCTCGGTAACTTCTACCACCTGCCTCCCTATCTCAAGCTCTACGATGTCCTCAAAGCCACCCATGCTAACTACAAGGTCAGGGCACTTGTCTTATTGGAACAACGATTTACAAGATTTTTGATGCAGGAAGTTGTTTTCTAAATGTTTCTTGTTGTCTCTTAGGTGACACTGGATCTCCACAGTAGCCAGGAGAAGTTTGGAAGTTTCCTGCGTTCTGCTCTAGATGTTCTGTCTCAGCTGCTGGAGTTGGCCACATTGCATGACATTGGGAAGGTGATGTTTTAGTATTTGTGGAATCAAATTAGGAAGGTTTTCATGAGCATTTGGGTCAGCAATGAAAACAAAATAGTTTAAACTAAAAAAAAAAAGTCGGTAAACAATTTGTCCTTTCTTTGTCAGTGTGTAGAAGAAATTCTTGGCTTTTTGAAGTCCTGCTTTTCCAGAGAACCAACCATGGCTACTGTTTGTGTCCAGCAGGTGAGTCATTTCTGTGTTTCATTTCTGAGGTGTAGGTTTGTGCCCTGTCACGTTATGTGTGGCAGTCCGTATGGTTTTAGCACTGAGCAGTGTGCTACAGCCGGCATGACTCCACGCAGAATGAGGCTGGTTCCTGCCGACAGGGCCTGTAAAGGCATTGGTTTCCCTGTGCGATGGTTCCATACATTCATTGTTTTTATTCTTAACAGTCACATAGTCTTAACCGGATGTCTTTCCACCATTTAAGAACTTTTTGCATGCTGATAATTCATTACAGATTCAGGTTTTATGGCCTGTTTTAAGTTTGTTCCTGCACTAAAATTCCAAGACGTATGTTTTAGTTGTTGAAGACCCTGTTTGGAACCAACCTGGCCTCCCAGTATGAAGGCGTCTTGTGTGGTCCCAGCCGCTCCCAGGGCAAAGCCCTTCGACTGGGCTCCTCCAGCCTGCGACCGGGTCTCTACCACTACTGCTTCATGGCTCCGTACACACACTTCACCCAGGCTCTCGCTGATGCTAGTTTACGTAACATGGTGCAGGCTGAACAGGAGCAGGATGCATCTGGGTGAGTCTCTATATAAGACGTGTAGGTGACTAAAACATTCAATAAAATGCAGGCATTTTGATGAGCACTATTAGGTTTATAAAGTTGTCTATATATGGAATATAACAAGTTTTCTCTTTTAATTTTACATGTTTAGATGGTTTGATGTGATGCAAAAAGCTTCCAATCAGCTGAGGTCTAACATTGCAAATGCAACACGTCACAGAGGAGACAAGGTACGCTTAAAATGTCCTGCTTTTAAAACCAAGTTTCTTTTTTTCCCCCCTCTATTTTTATTATTTTTTCTTCTGAAACAAGTTAAACAAAAACAACTCCGCTGACGTTACAGGATACAAAGTTTTCATCAGTCAAATTCCACCGTGCAAATAGTCTGTTTTGATCATTTTACTATCCGTATAAAGTGCTGCTTCCTGGTACAATAGTTTGCTTTTGGAAGTCACTTTTTTTTTGAAGTGAGTGGTTGAAGTAAAATACAGCGTCTGAGCACTTTCAGCACAAACACGCCAACGAACTTCTGACCAATCACACAATAAAGTTCTTATATGGAGGGGGGTAAAAAGTTCGACCCGCAGGTTGCGACAAAAAGTGCCAAAATGTTAACGTGAACAGAATGACACAGTTTTCATCATGAAACTGTGACAGTTCGGCTGCAGCTTGCTGGAGCCTTAAACCTAATCTTCTCCAAGTCCAAATGCATCATTACATCCCCAAGCTTGTTTACAGATCAGTAAGATCAGCCTCCTAGCAAGTAAACATATAAACAATATCATACTACTTTCCAATTAACTTTTCACTATCTGAGGATCTATTATTCCTAATATTACAGCTTGAAGGTTTGGGTCTGTGCGTCACCTGTGACATTGTTGGAAAAATATTTGACCAAAGATTGGACAGCTTGGGACAACTTCAGAATATATGGGTCAAGGAGGCTGATGTTTGTTTACATTGTACACACAAAGCGACAATATTTGGAAACACTGCTCAGTTTCTGTCTAGACCAGTGAAGTTTATGTATTACCTTAAATTGTAATAAACTATCACATATCAAGGCCGAGCGTACTCCTGTTAGGGCTTGTACCCACTGCTCCTTGAAAATGTTGATGCCCATGTTCGTCACAAATGTTGAACTAAGGCTACGTTCACACTGCAGGCAAATCCGACCCAAATCCGATTTTTTTTTTATACCCATCTGACTCGTATCCGATTTTTTTTATGACCGTCTGAACGAGACAAATCCGATTTTTTCAAATCCGACCCAGGCCGTTTCAGTATGTGGTTTTAAATCGGATATATATCTGATGTTTTCAAAGTGACTGCAGTGTGAACGCTCATGTCACATTCATCTGACTTTTTCATCAGGAGGAGGGGGTGAAGGATCGATAAGACACTAACCTCAAGTCTCGCTGTTTAAATCTGTAGCTCCGTGTGTTTACAGCTCCAAACACAAGTCCAGTTGCTTCATCTTTTTACTTTTCATTAGTATGATAATAACAATGTCCAGCCTGGGTCGTGGAGAGTATCGATCCTAAAGTTAGCTACTCGGTCGATACTATTTTCCAGCTCATAGTTTCGTTCAAAAAAAAAAAAAAGCTTCCCTGGAGCATCCCGGCCAGAGGCAGGTTCAGATATAAACACTGAACTAAACAAGCAGGTCAGATAATTATTTAATCGGCTCTGATTAAACAACAACTTCAGATTCGATGTGTAATATGTAGCATCAATGCTAGCTCTGTAAACAAACAAGCCGGCTGATGAGACGTCACGTCTTTTACTGCGCATGCGTGTCACATCAGTGCTGTGTAGCGTTCACACAGGGGTCTGATACAGGTCACATTTAAAATGTAATGTGAACGTTCACACAAAAAGATCGGATTTTTTCAAAAAATCGGAACTGAGCATTAAGACCTGCCGTGTGAACGTAGCATAAGTTTCTTTTTGAACATTTTAAAATGTGCTGTTGTTCTGAAAGCTACATTTTCTCCTTTTTTGTTTTCTCAGAATGCCATTCACAACCACATCAGACTGTTTGAGCCTCTGGTGATCAAAGCTCTGAAGCAGTACACCACCAGCACCTCTGTGGCCCTGCAGAGACAGGTGCTGGACCTGCTTGCTCAGCTTGTGCAGCTTAGAGTCAACTACTGCCTGCTGGACTCAGACCAGGTGAAATGCAGGTTTTGTTTTGATGCATGCAGCTTTAAATGTAATTATTTTACTTACTCAGAATTATTTTGTATGTTTCAGGTGTTCATAGGCTTTGTTCTGAAGCAGTTTGAATATATTGAAGTGGGACAGTTCAGGTATTTGTCTTTTTTTAATGCACCCTGGAAAACAGTCTGTTTGCATCAAGTTGTTCTCTGAACTAAAACGTAACTTCCTTTGCAGGGATTCTGAAGCCATCATTCCCAGCATCTTTTTCTTTCTGGTGCTGCTGTCGTATGAGCGATACCACTCCAAGCAGATCATCAGCATTCCCAAAATCATCCAGCTCTGCGACGGCATCATGGCGAGCGGCAGGAAAGCTGTCACACACGGTGAGAGCAGCACAGAGGAAAATGCAGCCCTTAGCTTAATATTTCCTTTAAATTAATTGTTTATTTTTGATTTATTTTGCCTGGAGGAGTTCTTGTAAATAAATGACAGAATAACTGATGACATATTTTTATTTCTCTGCAGCCATCCCTGCCTTACAGCCCATAGTTTATGACCTATTTGTCCTGAGGGGCTCAAACAAAGCAGATGCAGGCAAAGAGCTGGATACACAGAAAGAAGTGGTGGTGTCCATGCTGCTCAGGCTTGTGCAGTACCATCAGGTATGTCTACACGTAGACGTAACGTGGAAGAATAATGTCATGAGATATTCCAGCTCTTTGTTTTCTGCCTGGGATTTTTAACACGTTTGTTTCAGGTGTTGGAGATGTTCATCCTTGTGCTGCAGCAGTGTCACAAAGAAAATGAGGACAAGTGGAAGAGGTTGTCTAGACAAATAGCTGATGTCATACTGCCTATGATTGCTAAGCAGCAGGTTGGCACACGCACAGCTTAGATACATGTATCACATTTTCAGGCACTATTCATTGATAACTTTTTATTTTTTCAGATGCTTCTAGACTCTCCAGAAGCATTAGGAGTGTTGAACACTCTGTTTGAGACTGTGGCACCCTCATCTCTCAGACCTGTAGACATGCTGCTCAAGAGCATGTTCACTATCCCAGCCACCATGGTGAGACGTGTCCTCCGGTCATGTTGTGCTCTAAAATCGGGTTGCTGTATTGTGAAAGTTGACGTTAATACTTCCTGAAATATTTAACATGATATTAAACGTGCATTCCTTCAGGCGTCTGTCTCAACAGTCCAGCTGTGGGTGTCTGGCATCCTGGCAGTCCTTAGAGTTTTAATCTCCCAGTCCACTGAAGACATTGTCCTGTCCCGGATCCACGAGCTGTCTCTCTCCCCACATCTGCTCTCCTGCCAGACAATCTGCCGCCTGCATCAGCAGACTCCTTCACCCAATGACCCGCCTGCTGCTGACACGGTGTCTAACCAAGAAGCCAATGGTGAAACACAGAAGTTTTCACCTGAGGAAACTTTTGCCAGGTGACATATTTGCCCCGAAAATATACCACTGAAATATTTTTTCATAGATAAAGTTTAAATGTTGGGCTTGTCTTCAGCTAATCAGTGCAAACATAGTTTGTTTGGTCCAGAGTTGTAAAGTAACTAAATACAAATACTTTGTTACTGGACTTAAGTATAATTTTTGGGTATCTGTACTTTACTTGAGTAATTCTTTTTCAGCTTACTTTTTACTTCTACTTCTTACATTTTCACACAATTATCTGCACTTTCTACTCCTTACATATAAAAAAGGCAAAAAGTAGAAAGTCATTAATTTCATTTTTGCTTGTTTAACTGTGGTTGAATGAGAAGTATAAATGTGTAAAATTCGGATACTGTATTAGTTTTTACACAAACAAATCCTGTCACACTCCAGCAGGACAGAATCATTCAAATAAAAGGACTGTACTTAAGAAGTATTTGTATTTCATGAATCATATTATTGCATTTGGTCTGCAGCCCTCAGATTGTTATTTTGGGGAAAAGGTTTGTGCAGCCTTGATATATGTATATAAACTGAAACAGCTGGACTAGTGCAGCCTAAATTTATAAACTAAACATTATTTTAATATGATATAGTCATTTCTAAAAAGAATTTGGGGAGGTCACCTTTAAATGTCCTTAAAGAAATTTAACTGTATATTTTAAATCAGTACTTTTACTTTTAATGCTTAAGTACAATTAATATCAGATACTTTAAGACTTTTACTCAAGTAATATTCCTAAAGGAGACTTTTAACCTTTACCAAAGTCATTTTTTGGTAAGATACTTGTACATTTACTCAAGTATCACTTTGTGGTAATTTATAAAACACACTGGTGCAGTCCTACCACCGTACAGCTTTGTTATAGTTTGTTTTATGTATGGGACTACTCAAAAAAGAGACTCATCCAATAGTTTCAGGAATTATGAATAAGGTAAAAACAATAACTGAGGTTTTAAACATAAGGAGTAAATGACATTTTCCTTCATTTCTGCTGTTTTTCTTCTCATTTAAACCTCCAAGGTCTGGGGTCTAAATGGCCATTTTGACTAATTTAGAATTTACCCTTATATTTTCATCTCAAACTGTTTACCTTGCCTTGTTTAGTATCATTATTTTCAGCACAACCAAAATGTTGACTATGCTTCATTCTTCCATCTCCAAAACTCTCTCTCACGTTCTCCACTGGCAAACCAACAAACTGTTTTTTTATTGATTGCTTTGGAAATGTGGTGCATTTCAGGAAATCAGAAAAATGCGTGTCATGTTGCATTCAAGCACTTCCTGGGCACAAAACGTTAACTGAATGTGCAGCAAATGCATAAAACGCTTCACAAAATTATGGGAAAAAATGATTTATCATAAATCTGGTTTCATTTGGAAGTAATAAAAAAAAAAAAAAACATTGTTTTTATAGAGTTTGAAGTCTGTGCTGCCCAACCCAGTTGAAATGAGCACTCAACATTCTGCCATTTTTGTCGCAGTAGCCCTTAAATGTGTCATGTCGATGCCCGCTCTGGACCGTGCTTGGACCTTAGAGGGTTAAAGTGCTCGTGACATGCCTATCCTTCACATATAAAAAGTCTAAGAAAACATCATTATTCTTAAGAAAATTCACATAGTACACATGATTTTACACATTTTGTCTCATAACTGGCCTATTTTCTTTTGGATTTGGCTCAGCCAAAGTGAAACAGGAAGTGACATCAAAGGGGAACTCTAATAAAAGAAACTCTCTGGTCTTTGTTTATTAAAACAATATTATTTAAACTTTCACTCTTCTTCTTCTTTTTGATAGAAACTCAAAATAATGTAAAGAAACATCAGATTCTTCTCTACAGTCTCTGCTGTTAGCTGTTGTAACAACGCTCTGTTTACATTCAGACATTCCCCTTTGACATCACTTCCTGTTTCTACACATGCAAATATCTCAACAACYMTTSATCTCAGTGGCGTGAAATTCATTTTGCAATATTTTATCAATGTTCTCTTTCCAAAAATGCATTCATTTTTATTACAAAAAACTGATGTCACAGGCACTTTAACGTCTCCTTTTTCTTTTTTCACTTCAAATCTCTCCTCATTCCAGGTTCCTCCTTCAGCTGGTAGGCGTGTTGCTTGATGATATTTCCAGCAGACGGGTTAAAGTGGACATTACTGAACAACAGCACACCTTCTACTGTCAGCAGCTGGGCACGTTGCTCATGTGTCTTATACATGTCTTCAAAAGCGGTAAGCACGTCATTAGTTTTATGCAGGTAAGAATGTGAGTTCAACTTTTAACATAAACCACTTATTTTATTTATTTGTTTTTCTGTCAGGAATGTTTCGCAGGATCACAGCTGCAGCCAGTCGGCTTCTGAAGGATGAGAACGGACAGACGGGTCCAGAGGCTGGTCTCTTCTACCACTTAGAAGGGCTAAACAGCATGGTGCAGTCTCTCCTCACCACCCATCCATCTCTGGTGCTGCTGTGGTGCCAGGTTCTTCTCATTATCAACTACACCAACTATTCATGGTGGGTGGAGGTCCATCAGACACCCAGGTGAGAACAAGTTAGGGGCATTCTTTTAGGATTTGGCAAGTTGCTTTAAATGGACAAAACGGGAGAAATTGCCGTTCTAAGATCTTTGTTCCAATTTTTCCCTAATGTGAGACTGCGTATAAATTAAACTTGTTTCTGCTTTTGTTTTTCTCTGCAGAGGTCACAGTCTTTCATCTACAAAGCTACTAAGTCCTCATTCCTCAGGGGAGGGTGAAGAAGATGAGCCAGAGTCCCGGTTAACAATGGTCAACAGAGAGATTGTACGCAGAGGAGCCCTAATTCTCTTCTGTGATTATGTGGTAAGACTCCAGCACAGAGACGGGAAAAATCCAAGCTTCTTCTCAAGAACTCAGAAAATATATTTACAAGTCAGAAAAGTATTGGAACACCACTACGAGGAAGGAAATAATTTTACTACGAGGATAAGATGTATACAAATAATGTCCCAAACTACCCTGGAGCAAACACATAACCCTGCAATCTCAGTTTTATGTTTTGCTTTATTTATTTTTCTTTACTTTTAGTGTCAGAATCTCCACGACTCCGAGCATCTGACCTGGCTAATCGTCAACCACGTGCGTGACCTCATCAGCCTTTCTCATGAGCCTCCAGTTCAGGATTTCATCAGCGCCGTTCACCGCAACTCTGCTGCCAGCGGCCTCTTCATTCAGGCCATCCAGTCCCGCTGCGACAACCTCACTACTGTGAGATAACATCTGCTTTAAATTTCTGTCCTTTCCTTTTAAGAGTGCATTTGATTTAACTGAGTCGAGTATTTTTATAATTTAAACTTACTTTGACTCCTCGTCCCTTATTGTTTCCGTTGTGTCCCACCTACCTCTTTCACTGATGTTTCCTCATTTCTGTTTTTTGTTTGGATGCTTTTGTAGCCCACCATGTTGAAGAAAACACTGCAGTGTTTGGAAGGCATCCACCTCAGTCAGTCTGGATCTCTGCTCATGCTTTATGTGGACAAACTACTCCACACACCCTTCAGGGTTTTGGCTCGGATGGTGGACACGCTGGCGTGTCGCAGAGTAGAGATGCTGCTGGCTGAGACTCTACAGGTGTGTGAAACATATCCAAATGAAATGTTCTGTGAAGCTTGGGCAACCTTTTTCTCAATCAGAAAAAAATGTTAACATGTTTCATTTTTGTTTTTTGTAAGATTCATCTTTTTTTTTAATCTTTCCACCTCCAGAACAGTGTAGCTCAGCTGCCTGTGGAGGAACTGGAAAGGATCCAAGAGTACCTCCAGACCAGTGGCTTGGCTCAAAGGTACCCTCCTTCCAGTTTGTAGTTTTTGTTTCACTTCATTTAAATCAGTGGTTCCTAACATTTTTAGACTTGTGTACCCCCTGAGCCATTTTGTCGTACCACTAGTACCCCTTCAGTCAAATGTAATGATGATTCTCCAAAACTACAATGTAAAACAGCTGATTATTAAATGAAAATGATTTATTTAACTCCCTAGAACGTTTAATTCTTAGGCATTTCATTCTTTTCCACTCAAATTAAACATAAAGATAAATATGTTGCCTTGAAAGTGTATAAGATATTAAATACATAAACCAAGTAATGGCAGGTGCAGGAAGCAGCAGCATCCAAAATACATCAAATATGAGCAAATTCCATGAGATTCTGCGTTTTATACACAATTCCATTTTGTGTCAATTTTGTGATTCCCTTTGCATTTTCCACATTGTGGAAATCATTGGGCCCTACATTTCTCAGTCATATTTTTATTTATTTTTTTACACACCTGGGAAATTTTTCCACATACCCCCTGTAATATGCTTGCATACCCCAAGGGGTACCTGTACCCCTGGTTGGGAATCACTGATTTAAATCATACCTTCACATTGCTCACCTGCTATATTGTTAAAAATTGAGGTTTATATACATTCTTGTTCTCAATTTTTATTCTCTAAACAAACTTCTCTCTCTTCTGTTTATGTGCAACAGACATCAGAGGTTCTACTCCCTGCTGGACAGGTTCAGAGCCACCGTTACCGACACCAGCAGCCCCACACCTCCAGTTACATCACACCCGTTAGATGGAGATCCTCCTCCTGCCCCTGAAAACATCACCGCTGACAAGGTGGGGAGTTCGATTCTGACAGCCTGCGCAGTGACAAATTTGTATAATACAGCAAATAAAGATACTTGAAACAACTTTTTTTTTTAAATCTCAGAAAGGAACTTAAGTTCCATGTTTTATTTTGTGCAGGAATGGTACGTGGCCCTGGTGACGTCTCAGTGCAGTGTTCTTGGGGATGTTTCTCTGTTGGAGACAACAGAACTTCTGACTAAACTACCTCCTGATGATCTCTTCAGTGTCATGAGCAGCAAGGTAATCGAACAAAACCAATCACAATAAGATATTCTCCACATGAAGTATTGTGTCTGGATATTTGTTTAGGAAATTAATTGGTGGGCGGTATGCATTCTTTGAGAAATGCTTTCCTCTACTTGCAAATATAAAAAAAAAAAGGTTTTTAAAAATCTAAAACATGCTGCAGAAAAATATTGCATGTTTACGTTTAAACCGTCACTTTCCCAGGATTTCAACCTACGCTTGCTGTGCCCATGTCTGAGTGTGGGAGTGCAGAGGTTAACCCGGGGTCAGGGGTTACTCTTGATGGAGAAAGCCTGGCAGGTGACCCTCGAGCAATTAGCAGAAGTCACAGGGTCGCTTCCTGCCCCTCACCAGTCTTTCCTGCCACCCCCACATCCTCAGCCTTATTGGAACCAGCTGGGTGACGTTTATGGTGAGATTAATTGCTGGGTGAAAACAGCAATTTCCTCCTGGAATTTTTTTATATATTTGTTGTAGTCAGACTTCTAGTCACAAAGCAAGTTTTTATCTGTGGAACATTTCCTGTTTGTTTTTCTAGATGTGCCAGGTTTCTACCCCAAGGTTTTATCACTCTGCAGAGCATTGTCTCAGTATTTGTTGAGCATTAGTCAGCTGCCTCCATCACTTCATATTCCCCCTGACAAGGAGCACCTAATCACCACTTTCACTTGCACAGCCACTGAGGTAAAAACACCTGAAGTTAAACATATGGTGCAGGCAGACTGTCTGCTTCTGTATCAGAAGGAAATGAGGGTTGAAGAACTTGTTTGTAGCAACAGAGTGGGTTGGAAGTGGATATTTGATGTTAATAATTGTTTTTTTATGTCCAACAGGCTCTGACATGTTGAATAAATTGCAAACTAAGTTTTTGATAGATTGCATAAAACATGAAAAAAATCCGTGAGATTGCTCTATACATCCATATACACAAGAATTTAACTGAAAATGCAAATAAAAGATGAGAAGTTCGGTGTTTATTAACCAAAGTTATAAAGATTTAATTATGTAGTATTTGCAATGTGACAGTTATTACAAGTATATTGATTAGAATGAACAGAAATACTGTTTTTTGATTGTTTATTACATAATGCACCCAATTGTTACTTAATGTGGTGGTGTAATAATTTGGTGCATGCCGCACAATGTAACATTATTACATAAAGTGTTGAAGACTTTTTTTACATTTGTGTCAATTATTACATAATGCGGTTTTAGCGCGTGTTTATTACATTTTGAAGCCTGATTTTATTACATTATTATTACATAATGTGTTTTTTTTACAAAATGAGGTCTTACAAGGAGTAATGACTTTCTATTTCTTACCTTATTAAAAATGTAACAAGTAGAAAGTACAGAAAATTGTGTAAAAATGTGAGGAGTAGAAGTAAAAAGTAGGCTGAAAAATAATTACTCAAGTAAAGTACAGATACTCAAAGTTTCAACTTAAGAACAGTAACAAAGTATTTGTATTTAGTTACTTTACAACTCTGATTACATTAGTGCATTAACTCTTTTCTCCTCGTGCAAACCTCTTTGATCAGGTTGTGGTGTGGCACCTGCTCCAGGACCAGTTGCCCCTGAGTGTGGATCTGCAGTGGGCTCTTTCCTGTCTGTGTCTGGCCCTGCAGCAGCCTTGCATCTGGAACAAGCTCTCCACCCCCGAGTACACCACATACACCTGCTCCCTCATCCACTGCCTGCGCCTCATTATTGTCGCAGGTGATGAGGGAGACGCGCAAACATTTCTTGTCATTAAGTGTGGTCCTGTTGTGTAACCACCTTTTGAGCTGTCGTATTTTCCTGCTTCCATTGTGAAACCTGTTTTTGTTTCGTCTTTCAGTGGCTGTGAGTCCCGGTGACCTGCTGCTGCATCCTGAGAAGAGAAGGCCACGTGGAGAAAGAGACTCTGAAGGAGACCAAGTGGACTTGGGACGTGCCAAAAGTGAGAATAATTTAGAAATGGCATGAAAAACTGATTCTCACTGGGAGTTTCTTTTTGCCACTCTGAGTTGCTGATTGCTTATCTGTTTGTTTTAGACAAGTACGAATGGGAAGCGTGTGAGATCATGGCAGAGCTGGTGGAAGGAATGCAGAGCGTCCTTTCCTTAGGTCACCCAAAAAACTCAGTGTTTCCTGCTTTCCTCACACGAACACTGCGCAACATTGTCATCAGTCTGTCCAGGCTGCCTCTGGTCAACAGCTACACCAGAGTACCTCCACTGGTGAGTGTTTGAAAGAGTAATAGTACTGGCAGTTCTTATTGTTAACTAAAACTAACTAAATAACAAAAACTGAAATTGAAAAAAACATTTTAGTTAACTAAAATAAATAAAAACTGAAATAAAATGAAAAAACAATAACTAACTAAAACTGTATAATCTTTTTACAAAACCAACTGAAATTATAGATAGAATATCCTTAGTTGTAGTGTTTGTCAATTTATTTATTTTTTTAAATTGATTAGTTTGACATTAGCTGTGGTCTGTAACAACACTTTTTTTACAGTCTGCTGCTGCTCAGCATCGTTTGGTAAATGATGACAACAAAGGTTGGGAGAAAGCTGCAAAGTCCACTTTGAGATTTCTTTGAATATGACTGAGAAAAATTAAATCAAGTGTCTTGTAGTGGAAACAGGTGATAAAACAGGTGGAAAACTCCTCAGGGGAAAAACTGCATGAATCAAGTCACACAAGATGCTAACTATGACTATCTTGACACTCTAGTTTTTCTCAGTAGCTCCCATGAAAAACAAGCAGCAGGTAGCAGCAGGTTGGAGACAACTATTGTCATCGTCCTAAAATAATCTCCTAAGTTTTTGGTTGGCAAAATTGAGTTACAACATTATTTTAGGAAGGTGTCTCTATAATGGACTGATTTAACTAGTGACCATATAGCTGTTGTTTAGTTAACTCCCAGGAACATCACAAGCTGGAGGATGCATTGGCAAATATGTTTATTCAAACTATAAAAAACTAACACTAAAACTAACAAAAACTAAACTAAAACTAAGCATTAAAAATGCAATAATAACTAATAAAAACAATCAAATCCACTGTAAAAACTAACTAAAACTAACTGAATTAAAAGAAAAAAAGTCACAATGAAATAAAACTAAACTATAATGAAAAATCCAAAACGATTATAACCTTGGTTCTGACAGGTGTATTGGCGTGTTTCTTTAAATGCTGTTTCCACATTTAGGTTTGGAAACTGGGCTGGTCCCCTCAGCCAGGTGGAGACTTTGGCACGACGCTGCCCGAGATCCCTGTTGACTTTCTGCAGGAAAAGGACGTCTTCAGGGAGTTTCTGTATCGCATCAACACACTAGGTACAGAAAATATACTAATGTCCCATGTATCATTTTAGCAGAGCATTGTTAAACTTTTTCTCATTTATGGTTCTTCGATTGCTGCAATTTCAGGCTGGAGTAGCAGGACTCAGTTTGAGGAAACATGGGCCACTCTGCTGGGGGTGCTGGTCACCCAACCGATCACAATGGATCAGGAGGAGGAGCCACATCAGGAGGTATAAAAAACATGAAAAGTCTTAATCTCCCTGCATGTCTTCAATATCTCCCTTTTCTTTTTGTTATTTTTATCTTTACTGATTATCATGGAAGTAAATTTTACAAACCATTTGGTCTCAGCATCACCAGGCCAACTTCAGTATTTGAGAAAAAGAAGATGAGTAGACAACTCTACAACTCCACTTCCCAGAGAAAGATTATAATGAAGGGAGTAAAAAAAATAGAATGTAAAAGAAGAAAAACAGAAATAGTAAGAAATGTAGAGAAATAAACAAAAATACACAAACCAAAAGCATAGAATTAAGTAATTATAAAAAAGTATCTACAATATTATAGGAGAGTGGTTTCATCAAGCCTCGTCTCTGAAATTAAAATCAGGTCTTTTAGGTTTCACATAGTCTACCCAACTTTGCCACCTTTGACAAAATTCTTCAGTCTTGTGATTGAGAGAGGCTGCTATTTTTTTCCATTTGATGTTCTATCCATCCAGTTGTCTAGGGTTGGTTTGTTTTGTGATAACCATTTTCTTGTAATGTTTTTACATGCTATTAATAAAATGCTTATCAGAAATTTTTTTTTTTTAAACTTCTTGAGGTATTTTTCCAAAATACATAAGGTTGATTTCTAAAGAAATGTTGTGCTTGAAAATATCTGACATTCTGCCTTTTCAACCTTTTTGTCTCCAGGAGGACCTGGAGCGCACCCAGCTGAATGTGTTAGCAGTGCAGGCCATCACCAGCCTGGTGCTGAGCGCCATGACCCTCCCCACTGCTGGCAACCCTGCAGCCAGCTGTCTGGAACAGCAGCCGCGCAACAAGAGTCTCAAAGCTCTGGAAACACGGTAACTGCAGATATTATCTGTCTGCTGAGTGGCAGCCTCTAATTAGACTAGTTATAGACAACTTTTATTCACCTCAGTAGGCAATTTATTTGTCTCCTGCTGGTCTATGTTTACTCACAGCACACAATGTCAACAAGATTAGAACATCAAATAGAAGCAAGGTGTAATAAGTGAGTTCATTTTTAGTATAGTCCAGGTTTAGCAACATAACAGCAGAGAAAAGAAAGGACTTACAAAAATGACTGGTTCTTCTGAAGACATGACAAGGATTTCCTTTGAGAGGATGTAGTCTGTTTGATAATGTTTTCTTCTCTCTGTGGAATAGGGCTGGTATCGATTCAGATTTCCCAAATCGATTTGATTCACGGTTCAGTTTGATTGATTTTTAAATGAGTTAAGGATATCATGCAGTAACACATTTATTCTGATATAGAAGACATTCTCAATGGAACTAATTCTGCAAATAGTAGAAACTAATTCTAACTTGGTGCATTGGTAAAATTATAAACATTAAAGGCCATCTTGTAAATTAGAGTTTAATCTTGAAACAAAATGGTCAAGTTTCAAAGGGTTTAAACTAAAAAAGGAATTGTAAGAGAAAGTGTTGTGGATACATCAGTTTTTTAAGAAACCAAGAATAATTTTTTTGGTCACTAAGTGATGGAATAAGGTTACAGGAGAAGAGGTGGGATAATATGTGTTTACTTCTGCCCACTCTTTTGAGTGTATGAAAACTGTATTTTTGTAATGTTTCTGTTACCTTCTGTTCAATAAAACTTAAGGAGAAAGAAAAAAAAGAAAGTACTTCAGCTAAAACATCCCATCACTGTGAATTACATTAAGATGTTTCTTAAATTCAAAAATAATATTGGTAACAAAACTAAACCATTTTGTTAGTGTCATCTTTCACACATTTATACAAGCCAAGAACTGTTTTCCACTCAGATGTTTACATACCGCAGCTTTGGTTCAAGCACCTGAATGAACTGCTCAAATCCCGCTTCGCTGCCTGCTACTGCGTCCAAGCACAAATCTTTGCAAACAAAAGTTGTCTTGGCCTCTGTTATCTTTAAGTTCTGCTGAGAATCAGCTGTAATGTTGGTGATTCCTTTGCTTCTTTTGTTTTGCCTCAGAAAACTTGTTGTCGGGAGCTAACATTAGCACTGAACCTACGGCAAGCCAGGAGTGACACAAAGAAACTCGCCTCAGCTTCATCACACACAACACCCATGGAGAAAAATCGATCTCATGACTTATGAATCGATTTTCCCAAATTTGAACGAGAATCGATCCAGATCGATTAAATAGATTTTTTTAACCCAGCCCTGCTGTAGAACACCAATAATCCTGGAGCACGAGTTTACAACCCTGTTTAGGCTGCTCTTTTCATTTAGTTTGAACTCCATGTGTGTGTCCAGGTTTGGCAGGAAACTCGCAGTGATTAGGGGTGAAGTGGAGCGGGAAATTCAGGCTCTTGTCTCAAAGAGGGACAATGTCCATACACAGCATCCATACCACACCTGGGACCCTGTGCCGTCACTGTCGGCTGCCTCTGCAGGTAACAGAACCGTACTAAATCTGAGGTCCAATGATTTTTTTTTATGTTTGAGTGGATACGTTTCTTGATCAAATTGTTTTTAGCAGGGATGTTAATCAGCCACGAGAAACTGCTGCTTCAGATCAACACAGAGAGGGAACTGGGCAACATGGATTACAAACTGGGGCAGGTAAAAGACATGACGAAGCAAGGCTATAAAGACAAAATATTAGATTCAGTTCATATCTGTAATGCATGTTATATTTGGCATGTCTCTCACCAGGTCTCAATCCACTCAGTGTGGTTGGGCAACAACATCACTCCTCTAAGGGAGGAAGAGTGGGGTGAGGATGAAGAAGATGAAGCTGACACTCCAGCACCTGCCTCCCCACCTGTATCTCCCATAAACTCGAGGTCAGACAACGCACGAGTGCTCACACCGCTCAGCTAAAACTTTAAAAGGAACAACCGCATGACTGCAGAGGCCTTACGTTTCACAGCAAAACATGCTGTCATATTGAAATGATTGATATTTGCTTCATCTGTCGACGAGCAGCAAATCTGTAAAAAATGTGTAGCCATAAACATGCACACACACTGCACATCACAAACTGCTGTATCTGTGGTTTGCAGGAAGCACCGTGCAGGTGTGGATATTCATTCATGTTCGCAGTTTCTCCTGGAGCTCTACAGCCAATGGCTCATTCCAGGCTCCCCAAGTAACCGGAGGACCCCGACCATCCTTATCAGTGAGGTGGTCCGATCGGTGAGTTATACTGCACGTGCTCCGTTATCACCAGGTCAACCCTAGGGCTGTAAATCTGCATTATTAAAAGGCCGTCAGCTGTTTGAAATAAAACACTGATTCTCAGATACGTCTCTCCATATCTCCATTCAGATTCTTTAAAGTTTAAAGACTAACATGTGGAGGGAACAAAAATAAACAAACATGGAGACGCAGTCGCACGTAGACGTATTTTAAATGTTCTTGTCGTTCTGTTCAGCTGCTGGCAGTGTCGGACCTGTTCACAGAGAGGAACCAGTTTGACATGATGTTCTCCACCCTCATGGAGCTTCAGAAGCTTCACCCACCAGAAGATGAGATCCTGAATCAGTACCTGGTTCCTGCCATCTGTAAGGCTGCTGCTGTGTTGGGCATGGTGAGTGAATCTTTGTGAGAGTGGGCAAAAAAAAAAAAAAAAAATGATGGGAACACTGGTGGCATATCGTTAAACGCCCACTACTGACGATCTATTTGCAGGACAAAGTAATGGCGGAGCCTGTGTGTCGTCTGCTGGAGACGACCCTGCGCAGCACCCACCTGCCCAGTCGTATGGGAGCGTTGCACGGTGTCCTGTACGTGTTGGAGTGCGACTTGCTGGATGAAACAGCCAAACAGCTGATCCCTGCAGTGTCAGAGTACCTTCTGTCCAACCTCAAGGGTGTTGCTCAGTGAGTATTCTCCAACACAGACTTCTTCTTACTTCTATCCTCCAAGTTTAACTGGTAAAAAAAGAGCCTCAGGAAACTAATATGTTGTATGTCACTGCATCAGCCCCCATCCCTCATTATAAAACAATCTGCTAGTTAATTAGCTTTTAATCCAGCTTAAAAAGGTAATGGAAAAAAGTGCTATTCACCTCTTAGCCTCTAGGTGTTGCCCTTTACATCACCTATTCTTTTGGGTCTTTTTTATCCATTTATTTATTTTATCTTTTTAATTTTTTTTTATTTATTTTGCAGCTATGTGAACCTGCATAACCAGCAGCATGTGTTGGTGATGTGCGCAGTGGCCTTCTACATGATGGAGAACTACCCTCTGGATGTAGGAGCTGAGTTTATGGCTGGGATTATACAGGTGAGGTTAAATAAATAAATTAAACCAACCCGTGAGTGACATATTTGACTCAGAGGTTCACAGACAGCATCTTTGGTGACATTTCATTTTATTTTATTTTTTTCCCTTTAAAAAGTTGAAGGGTTACAACCCACCACTGGTTTGAAGGTTTCAGTAGCATTGTTGAGTTGTTGACTCGGTATTAGTTTTTATTGTAGCATATTTAATGTTAATGGCTATCCAAACAGGTCTCTCTTAAATACTTCAGGGTATTTAATCCACTTAGTAAAAACCATAACGTTCGAACAGAACTCCACTCGGGTGTTTTCATCCCCTTCTAGGTATGTGGGATGATGGTGTCAGCCAGCGAGGACTCCACCCCCTCTATCATCTATCACTGCGTGCTGCGAGGACTGGAGCGCCTCCTGCTGTCGGAGCAGTTGTCCCGCGTTGACAGCGAAGCTCTGGTCAAACTCAGCGTGGACCGAGTCAACATGCCGTCACCACACCGAGCCATGGCCGCCCTGGGCCTGATGCTCACCTGCATGTACACTGGTAAGTGGGGTTCACAGGGAGTGTTGCATGTCGGCTCAAACAGTGTACAACATCATGGCTGGTGCTGCTGTTCTAATCAAACTCCTACAGCGTGAGGCTGGTTAACTCATCTGCACTGACAACCTCTAACACTTATTCCATCCAAAGCCTGTGACCCATTTATTCATCATCATAACATGCTTAACCCTTTAAAGGGATCCATGATTAGTTGTAACATTAGACTTTATTTGATAAACATTTATTTTAACTGTAACTTAACTGTAAACTTTTTAGTTTTTATGATTTTTAAACTAAAAGTTTGAAAATATATTACACGGACAGAGCCATTTTATTAGCATGCAAAGCATTCTGGGTAAATGATGACGGGGATAGGTCCTCGGCATGAGGCTGCTAGCGAACTATATCCACCCTGAAGGTTAATCTTGGACAATATCTGATGATCGACTTTTAAATGAAACCAGAGAGCGTTGACAGAGAGGAGAAGGTAGAAATGACTCAGCCTGGAACTGAAAATATGGATGGAGGACCTCAGTTTAGCTTGCTTGTCGCGCAGCACTGAGCTAATACATACTGTATAAGCCAATATAGCGTTGGCGCTAGCACAAAAGCTAACAGGCTAATCTGAGGTTCTTCTTCCATGAAGCAGCTCTGTTGTCCTCCATCCATATTTTCAGTTCCAGGCTGAGTCATTTCTACCTTCTCCTCTCTGTCAACGCTCTCTGGTTTCATTTAAAAGAGTCGATCATCAGATATTGTCCAAGATTAACCTTCAGGGTGGATATAGCTCGCTAGCAGCCTCGCACCGAGGACCTATCCACGYCATCATTTACCCAGAATGCTTTGTGTGTAAATAAAATGGCTCCGTCCGTGCTACAATATATTTTTAAAAATTTACAAAACTGAACATCCTACAGTATTTTTAGTCTTTATTTTAGAGTTAAAATAAATGTTTATCAAATAAAGTCTAATGTTACAACTAATCAGGGATCCCTTTAACTTTTTTCACACACTTAATAGTTTTAAAAATAAACGCACTCATATGTTTTGCTTTGTATAATTCACAAATCTGCTTTTTTGTAACCTTCAACCATTTTCTCATTTCTTAAAAAGGTTCTCATTATGAACCATTGTATCATCCATTTGTTTTTCTTACTAACATAAGTACTTTTTTATTGTTTTTAAATAGATTGTGTACGCCTGCTTGCTTCCTGCATGTCATACTGTATCTGATATACCCTACCTCTAACCCTTAAAGTGGCCCCTACTAACTGTAGTAATCATTAGAGTCGTTCATAATTTAATGACATAAATAATCCCTCCTTGCTCAGAGTTAGCCTTCACATTCTGAGCTTGGCCCTTTGCAAACACTTTCTGCGTTTTTGTGCTGTTTGTTCTGGTCGGAGCACATTTAAGTCTCTCTACTTTCAGCACCAGTCATTTAGAGTAAAGCCCAAAAACAGAAGCTCCCAGAAATAAGCACATTTTTTTTCTTTATGTGGTCTACAAATTTCTAACCTGAGTCATGTGATGCGTATCCCGACCCCCACTCTAACCTTTTTTACCCCACTGGCCCGACTGGCGCCACCCATCCTTCTCGTCCTCCCAGCGGTTCTGGCATCAGGTTCAGATGCGACAGGGGTTAGAGGTCAGGTTGACTCTGCTGTAGCGGAGGCGGTTGGCGTCACGGCAGGTCATGTTGGTTTCTCCTCAGGCAAGGAGAAAGCCAGCCCCGCCGGCCGCCCCGCCCACTCTGACCCGCAAGCCCCAGACAGCGAGTCCGTCATTGTTGCCATGGAGAGGGTCTCTGTCCTCTTCGACAGGTAAAAACCTCTTCACACATCTCTCATTAAGCTGTAGTTTCATATTATCCACAGTTACCTGGTGCCATTTCTGACCTCCATTTAGTGTTAAAGAAAATTAGGAACCCTTTTTATTGTTTCTATTTTTTATTTATTTATTTTTACCGCTACTATCTTCCTTCTGTAGAATCAGAAAAGGTTTACCCAGCGAGGCCCGAGTTGTGTCCAGGATTCTGCCCCAGTTTCTGGATGACTTCTTCCCTACACAGGACGTGATGAACAAGGTCATCGGAGAGTTCCTGTCCAATCAGCAGCCGTACCCGCAATTCATGGCCACCGTCGTCTACAAGGTCAGCAGCAGCTCATAAGAGTGCAGAAAAATGTGTGAACCACTTTATTTTATTACTGAAATAAAGAACAAGAGTGGTAACTCAAAAGCTAAAAGCCAGCTTCTCTGTCTTTAAGGCCTCAACCAACGTATATTCAAATATATAAATATATTTAGTTATACCAAATGAACTACAGTATACCTCCATATATTCTTGAATTACTCTCTTCTGATGCGTTCATTTTCCTCTGCAGGTCTTTCAGACACTCCACGCCACGGGCCAGTCTTCTATGGTGCGAGACTGGGTGCTGCTGTCTTTGTCCAACTTCACTCAGAGGACACCGGTGGCCATGGCCATGTGGAGCCTGTCCTGCTTCTTTGTCTCTGCTTCCACCTCCCAGTGGATCTCTGCCCTGTATCCTTGAATGATGTGGTGTGGAGTTCAGAAGAGATTATTTTTGTTTTTAGAACCAACCTGCGACACTCTGAGCTGTTTTTGCATTGTTTAGATGTTTTGTGGGGGGTTAGGTAGTAGGTATTGTCGAATAAAGCAAAGCGACATGAAAATTATTACTAGGGATGCAAGTTATCGATTAATGAATTAATCTAAAGTTGATTGATCTTATCAATCGACTATCAAATAATTAATAAGCTGCCATTTTCTTAAAAAATATTACAGGATATTTCCATAGCCTGAAGGGTTAATCTTTTATAATATGATGACTTAATAAAATGAAGCAAATCAATATATTTTAACAATTTATTTTGCCAGCTGTATTAAATACTGACTGGATAAACAAAAAATTGTGGATTTTTTAAACTGGACAATTTAAAAAAAATACAACAAAACTGAAATCTGTTAGGCTGCTGAATGGTGGAAAACTGATAAAATAATAAAATATTTTTAGATGCAAAATTATTATTCATTTATTATTAGAATTAGAATTTATTTACATTTGGAATTTCTGATTTTTTTGTTTTTGTTTTTTTGCTTGTGGCACAACCCGACGCAACGCGCATCAAATTGGACCATCGTTTTAAGAAAAAAAAAGTGGTGTATATTATTTATTATAACTCCGGTTCTACTCTGCAACACATTTTAAAAACTGTTTTAAAGGTTGAAGTCTCTGCTTTTCACTCAAATTGAAGGCAAATCTTTCTGGTTAGAGAGATTTAAATGAACCATGTGATGTGCCAGCTGACGTTATCAGTTATTCGATTGGAATGGATTTTAATCTAATAAACCAATATTCAACAATTAAACGTAAGTCGATTAACTGTTTGTATCCCTAATTATTACTTGACAGATTTACGTTTCACTTAAAACTCACTGCTCATCCTGTTGAAAAGAAGCAGTTTTGAAAAATATTTGTGCCAAAATAAAGGAGCGAGAATCAAGTGTTTGCTTAAATTTGATAAGTTTGAGTTGTTTTAATCTCACAACACTTCATGTGTTGACAGTCTCCAGAAACAATGAAACGAAACACTCCTGCAGAAACTTTATTTGGTCCTGCAGAATCCCAGTCCAAACATGACTGTAGTAGAGGCTCAGCTGCAGAAAATGTTTTTATTTTACAGCTAAGCAAACTGTATTGTTTGTCTTTTGTCCTTATCTTCCTTCGCTGTTAACCAGACTCCCACATGTGATCAGCCGCATGGGCTCCAGTGAGACTGTGGACGTCAGCCTGTTCTGCCTGGTGGCCATGGATTTCTACCGGCATCAGATCGACGAGGAGCTGGAGCGTAGGGCTTTTCAATCAGTGTTTGAGACCGTGGCCTCGCCGGGCAGCCCTTATTACCAGCTGCTGGGCTGCCTGCGATCAATCCACCAGGATGCGTCACTCTAAACACAACAACCCGACACCGGCACGAAGGCAAAGAGAGAGGAGGCCGGGGGGGACAAGTCAGTGAGATGTCATAAGATGAGTAATTAGATCTACGTGTTCACTGTCCTGATAAACTGGGATTTACTGAAAGAACAAAATGTTCTTTGGAAAAAGCTACTGTAGCTTCATCTCTTCCCCCTTTTTTTCCACTGATGTGTGCAACTACTGATCCCAGCAGGGTGAATTCAGAGAGTCCAGTTTTAAGATGTTAAATATAAAAAATGTCTGTTTCTGATAGAAAAATTAAAATTCAGCAACTCTGTTAAGGACAAAACTCTGCCTCTGGCTGCAGCCGCGGTGAACTCCTCTGCACCTTTTCATTTAAAAAAAAAACAACAAAATAAGATCATTTAAGTCAAACACAAAACAGCTTTGTTTATTTTCCTGTGAGGACTTGTTTGAGTATTGTGATGTCAGTAAAATCCATTAGAGATGATGTGTTTACTATATTTAAAGGCTCCATGCATCTATTTTTAGTGGCTTTTGTTAAAAAAAGGCTTTGTGTCTGATTGGGACAAAGACAAAGGCTGTGGCGCAGAGGGGTCAGAAACGCCTGCTTAACGTTTGTAATCTGTGTATATTTAAATTATGTGGTCATTCAGACACAGTCGATAATAAAGGAAATTGTTTACGTGTAAGAATGATTTCTGATAGCTGTAGCAATTTAATCTTTTCAAGAGATGTGTAAGATCTCGCTACTTCTCTGGATGTCATTAAAAGAACAAAAAGCAAATAGATATATACAAGTTTTAAAAATATATATATAAAGTTTTTTTTGCCAAGTTTGTCATTTTAACTGTTCAGGAGCCCATAAACAGGATTATGAAAAATTGTTAAATTTAGTGTAATTTTTATTTGCCTTTTTCATAACCAGTAGCAAAGTATTTTTACTTAAGACTTGATTCGTTTGCTTCTATCTTTTTTTTTTAATTTGCAGACTTGTGTGTTCAGTACATCCCAAAGTTCCCACCTGTCCTTTCTTGTACTTCTTTCATTCTCAGGACTTCATTTTGTTGTTGTCAAAAAACTGGAAGTAGTCTTAAATGGAGCTACCTTCGTATATTGTAAAAACCAAGTGTACAGTAACCTGAAAGCCATGGTGCATGAGAAAATAACTTTGCGAAGGAGCAAAACTTTTAGAAAACATGACGTTGCTTTCTCTTGTTTACACTCACTAAAGTAAAAACCGAGTCTGAAAGCTTCAAGTTTATCGTGTTGAACTTGGAGTCGCCCGGGCGTTGTGTACATACACCTGCCTTAGATAAAAACTGAATATGTTCGTCCCGCACACTGAAAGCATGTTCAGCACCGACTCCCGTGGTTCTCGCTTCGTGTCTAGTTCTGCATTTCTCTGGGTCCTGTTGCGTGGAAGAGGTGCGACACAATCCAAAGGGCGACCAACCGCAGCTTCGACAAATCAACACAAGACGAGGAGGCGTGGCGAAATCAGCTTTTTCCCTCCAGTTTGTTGAGCTTTAAATATATCTCTATTAAACACACTTAGCACTTAAAAGACTTGAAGTTCTTCACGTGTTGTTTGACGCCTTCGTCTTAGAGTCCTGCACTTAAAAAACTAAAACCTTATAGCGTTTTTGAATATGTTGCCACTTTCCAACCTTTACAGCAGTGACAGTTTAACTTGGCTTATGTTCAAACGATGAACACGCAGAATAAAACGTCCTCTGCAGCTGCTGCATAAATTCCTATGTGAGGTGTTGCTGAAGGAGATTCTTTGTTTGTGAATGTTTGATGTGGACGGGGAGGGGGATTTCTCTGCACTACATTATTTAGTGAAAACCTTCAGAAATGTGATGGAGGATGAAATCTTTTCAGCTTGATTTTGGTTACCACCTCCTGTTATAAGAGAACACCCAGCAGGGGGTAATAAGATTACCCTGAAACCTTCTGTGGTTTTAGTTCTGTTGTCACAGTTTTACTTCGACATGTCCCATAATCTTTACTATTTTTTATATAATTGTTAGTTCTTTGCATTCATTTCTCCTCCAAGATTATACAAATTGTTGCTAGTTGACATTTTGAATAATCGGTGGAGTAAAGACTGAATGAAATGATCCCCTTTTACATTTTCTTCAAGTTGGGTTTTCATGTCGACCCTAAATGAAAATTTCAATACATTTTTTTTAGTTTCTTGTATAACTGTGAGAGAGATTGTGTATTTCAGTGAACTCGACTATTTTGAAAAAAAAAATACTGCATATGGTCTGTAGAAATAAATTATTCAAAGATGTTTATCCTGTGGGATTTGATTTATTTTGTGAAGTTATAAATCAGAACCACAATGATGGATGTGTGACAGGATTATCACTGGTATTAAAAATAAAGTTTTACTTTTAACTAGAGGAGTAATGTTCTCATTAGTTGGTGTAAATTCTGACAGAGTAGTTTTATTCTCTCATAAAATCTGCATCACCTGTAGACCAAACCGTGCTGAAAGCACATACGCTTGTTTTACAGCAGCCATTAAGACGGCTGGTTTGATTAAAAGGTATTAACAGGATTAGAGGGCAGCTGCCATCTGCTTCATGACGCTCTGCAGGAGTGAAGGCATGAATGTTGACAGCATGAAGTTTCTGATGGGTGAACTGTCACCTGGAGGCTTCTTAATGAGCCAAAGATTTACTCCTGTCAGCTGCTGTTGTATAACTCAAATTAGAAAGACTATCAAATGTTTAAGATGTACGAAGAGATTTACAAAAACCTTAAGATGAACTGCCAAAATAATTCAGTTCATTTTTTTTATTTTGAATCACAAACCTGCAATTACAGAACTAACTGAGGTTAAACGATATAAAATTTAAATCTTTAGAATAACACTAAAAAGTCAAAAAACATGTCTGCTAAAAGAAAAAAGTAGGATTATTAGAGAAAGAGCGTTATCTGAAAAATAAAATGCAGAGTGAACGCTGAATGACTGGTAAAGAAGCTGAAAGCTAAATGAACACAAGACTTGTAGCTAAAAGTAGCAAAAAAGTAGAAAATTGTATGGTATAAGTATCAAAAGATTAGTTATAAACTAAAAGTTTAAAGAAATTGAAAATAAAGGTGACTATTTTGAAGAATTTAAATGTTACAATAATCAGACTTTTCAGCACTTATTTATTTCCTGTGTGCAGAAATGATTACAATTAACTTATAGAAAAACAAACAGGAAATGGCATTTTTAGGTAAAAAAAACATCTCAAATATAAATATATAAAATATTTAGGAACCATACATGTTTACAATAACTTCTACCTTTTATTTTAAAGGCAGTCCAGGACAAATTTTCAGAAACATCCCTCTCTATGGTTGGGCCATATGTCTTAATCCTTTTTTTTTAAATTAACTAGTGAACAGCTCTGATTGATAAGTTAGAAAATGATCTCTGACTCAAATACAAAACATGCACTTCTATGTGACTTTTCTGTTTTAATCCAGCTTTAGGGGATCCCATGTTTGCACTGCCCACTCTAAACACACCTCCTCTGGCCCACTCCTCCTCCTCCTCCTCCTCCAGATGGTGCAGTCTTTTCTTTTGTTTACCCTTCGCCCCTGAGTCACTCTGCAGATCTTAGCGACCAAACCATGAAGGCATCCTCCCGAGCAGCAGCGTCGCCTCCACACCAAGTAAGTCATCTTTTAACTCCGGCTGAGCGAGCTTCGGTGGTGAAAACATCGTTGTGGGAACATTAAAAAGACATCCATCCACCTCTTATATGGCCATCTCAGCTTTTCCCTTTTTTTTTTTTTTTTTTACAACTCATATATTTCAAGTTGTCGCTTCTTTAAGTTTCTTTCTCAGCGCGTGCTTGTAAATATATATATGTAGAAAAATATTTACTTGTCTCTATATGATATAACACGCGCACTAGTTAAGATGAGCTCAACTTGATGCACTTTTTGACACCTGTGAAACTAGTTCCCGTCAGAAGTTTGAACCAGTGATTTGTCAGGCTAGCTTTCCGACTAGCCGCCTGATTGACAGCCGGGGTTAGCCAATCACGAGGGATAAAAAACATGTGTACACCGCCGTTGCCGCGGTTACAGACCGACATTCCAAAGATGTGGACCCCGAGGGGCGGGACTATAGCGTCAGCATGGGTGGGTGCGCAGTTAAACAGCAACTCACGGCGAGAAAACTTTTACCTCCTTAAAACGAAGTAACTTAAATACACTCATTTGTCGGTGCAAAGTGGTAAAAACATGTTGGGTAATTTTTCTCACCAGTTATCACTGCATGCAACTAATGTTAACTTTGCGTGTTGGCATGCTGAGCTAACCAGCTAACGCCCGGTACTACGTCAGCGTATCTTTTCTTACTTTGCAAAAACTTAAACTTACAAACAACAAAAAAGGTTTAAACTAAATTAATGTCACGGGCTTATGTTTTTATAAATAGAAACTGAAAGTCACTGCAGTTTTTTTGGTCACGTTTTTGCAAATGTACCTGGACAGCTGCACAGGTGTGTCTGGCCCCTCCCCCTGCATGATAATGTAAACATTCTCTAAATAAAATGCTGCATGTTTGATGATATAATGCATGCATGTAATAGTGTTTAATGGTATCTAAAAGCAGAGAACAACGTGATTTAATGGAAATCATTTCATAACTGATTCATGTGTATTTTTTGTGACTCAGGTATCTTGATTGATGTAAGGCGGACACCAGGATGGAGCCACTAGCGGAGTCGTGCTAAAACTCGAACCCCTGTTCTCACCCATGTGCTGCATTCTGCGCCGCTCCTCTTTCCGAAGAAGCCCGACAAATGACGAGATAAAATCGATCTAATAAATGGAAAAAAAGAGGTTTCCCGGGACAATGTCCAGGCACTTGGACTCATTGTCCAAGAGGCGCCCCTGTGTTGGAGGTGGGCTAAATTTCCCTCCCCCACCCCCTGCACCGTATGGGCGTATTAAAGCTGTAGAGGTGGCGAGAGGGAGGACGGGGTATGGCTTTACACTGACCGGCCAGAGCCCCTGTGTCCTCAGCTGCATCTTAAAAGGAAGTCCAGCGGACTATGTGGGGCTGCGCTCAGGAGACTACATCCTCTCTGTCAACGACATTAATGTCTCCAAGGCGTCACACGAAGATGTTGTCAAACTGATCGGACGGTGCTCGGGCGTTCTGAAGCTCGTCATCGCCGAGGCGGAGCATCGCCGGCGCCACCACCAACGCTCCACGGTCAGCCGCCACCACAGCCTCAGTGCAGTGGCAGCAGCGGCTTACCTGGACTCCTGCTCCAGTGAGGATGAGCTGGACGGTTTCTATGACAGCAGTGTCATCAACAACAACAACAACAGCAGGTCTGGGGCTCGCGGAGGCTGGTGTAAACCCAAAGTGGATTCGAAACAGCTGGGCATCAACAGAGCGGAGAGAGTGGTGGCGGAGCTGCAGTCCGGCGGCATCTTTAACATGATCTTTGAGAACTCCAGCCACTCCTCCAGCAGCTCGGACAAAGACCGGCCCGGGCTCAGCTCGTCCTCAAAGCCCCGCCCCGTGTCTGACCCGGAGTTCTTCCCGTATCGAAACCCGTCCCGTTCCCAGAGCAACCCCAACCTTCTCTCCGAGGAGGAGATGGCCCAGGTTCTGAACGATGACTCGGTCTTTCTGGAGCCGGACGTTCGCCACCTTCACCTTCACCATCAGGAGGAGCAGGACTTGGATGTGGAAGAAGGGGGCGACTTTGTGCTCGAGCCCGGTGAGGGGATCCTCAATGTGGGGATGATAGTTGGCTACCTTGGCTCCATTGAGCTGGCTTCCACAGGCACCAACCTGGAGAGTGACAGCCTGCAGGCCATCAGAGGGAGCATGAGGCGCCTGAGAGCCGAGCAAAAGATCCATTCGTTGGTCCTTATGAAGGTCAGACTGAACCTTCTTATTTTATCATCACAGTTTTTCTTTTTTAATTGTTGTCTCATTAGGCTTCACTTAATTCACGTGTTTGTATTACTGTGGAAACTACGAATAATTTGCAATAAGTGCTCAATATAAACAGCATGTGCTCCACTGTTTTCCAGCAGTGTCAGGTAGTTGCTATGGCTTCATTAGTCTCCTGGTTGCAGGTGATAACATGCATTAATTATGTCCATCCAGGTCATGCATGACAGCGTGCGCCTGTGCAGCGACAGGGGTCACGTCTTGGCCACTTATCCTGCAGAAAAACTGGCTTTCAGCGCCTGCTGTCCTGACGACCGGCGGTTCTTCGGGCTGGTCACCATGCAGGCCTCCGACGACTACGACGACCATCACTTCAGCAACGGGCAAGATGAGGAAGGGGGTCTGAGGACTTCCTGTCACGTGTTCATTGTGGATCCAGAGCTTTGTCAACACCAGGTGAAAACATAGAGGGATACGGGATCAATCTTGTGCCAGCAGGAACTGAAAATGAATCGCTCAGATTGAATCTGAATGTGCATAATTTGAAAATGAATGCATTGGTTTGAAAATAAATTTCACTAAATTGAAACTGAATTTAAAGTTTTGTATCTGAATTAATTTGCTTTGAAACTGTATTTTGGTTTATTAAAAATTCTGTTTGACTACTTTCACTTTCAGTTCCATAATTCAGATTTTTGTGTCACATCCTGGTCCTTGAGAAAGCCAGGCAGAGTAATCAAACACAGATCCACAGATTTATGTTTCACTTTGGTGAAGTTTCCCTTCTGGATGTAACAGAGTTGATGCAATCCACTGTAAAAGTGACAAAAACAGACAAAGTTATTTTATTACAGTGATTAATTTGACCTATATGTAGAAAATGTTACATTTACATCACATCATGGATCACATATTGATCAGATGCTGCTGCTGACTGATCCATGATGTGATGTAAATGTAACATTTTCTACATATAGGTCAAATTAATCACTGCAATAAAATAACCGTTTTTGTCACTTTTACAGTGGATTGCATCAACTCTGTTACATACAGAAGGGAAACTTCACCAAAGTGAAACATAAATCTGTGGATCTGTGTTTGATTACTCTGCCTGGCTTTCTCAAGGACCAGGATGTGACACAAAAATCTGAATTATGGAACTGAAAGTGAAAGTAGTCAAACTGAATTTTTAATAAACCAAAATACAGTTTCAAAGMAAATTAATTCAGATACAAAACTTTAAATTCAGTTTCAAATTAGTGAAATTTATTTTCAAACCAATGTATTCAATTTCAAATTCTGCACATTCAGATTCAATCTGAGCAATTCAAATTCAATTCCTGCTGGCACAAGATTGATCCCATAGAGGGACTGTGCAGCACAGTATTTACAAAGATTGGACGTTTTAAGTCTTGTAAGTATGCTGGTCAGACATGTTTTATCACCTGCATTTGTTCTGTCTCCAGGTCCATCTGGGCGTCGCCAGGAGGTTTGGCTTTGAGTGTACCCCTGACCCAGACACAGGAGGCTGCCTGGAATTCCCCCCCAGTTCTCAGCCTCTCCTCCAGTTTGTCTCTGTCCTCTACCGGGACATGGGAGACAATATCGAGGGAGTGCGAGCACGCGCGTTCCACGACCCGGACAACGACGCCCAGCAGAACCACAGCACCAGCAGCAACAGCGATAGTGGGATCGGCAACTTTTTACCCGAAGAGAAGAGCAACCGGGTGCTCTTGGTCGACCTCGGCGGTCCTCCCAGTCACAACCACACGTCCGGGACGCGGCACTGGGACAGCCCGCCTTCGTCCCAGCAGGCGTGGAGCCCCACGCTGGGAGCCTCGGCCGCCGCCCACCCTCCTCCTCCTCCTCTTCCCCCGCCTCCTCCGATGCTGAGGAACGGCCACTACCTTCACGACGCGCACCTCGCCGACCTCCCTCACCCTCTCCCCTTGGCTCACCCCGACTGCCCCGGCAGGCTGTCTCGAGGGCTCCACCCACACCACTACTCGTCGTCGGGGAAGCTGGGAGGAGAAAGGAGAGGAGGTGGAGCAGCGGGGGCGGAGCCACAGAGGTGGCTGCCCGTCCATGTGCTGAGAGACTGGCGTCAGCAGCACCACCACAGCCACTTCCAGGGTCTGAGCAGCGATCAGGAGTCCTACGCCGAGTCCACGGACGGGTGGTCCTCAGCCAACTGCAGCACCCTGCCCCCGCCCATGAATAAGATCCCGGCCGACCGCTATCGGGCCCCGTTGGCCCCTGGGGACCACCTGCAGAAACCTGCTGGGAGCCAGCCTCCTCCTACGCATCCCCACACCCACCGGCTGACCGTGCAGAAAGATGAGTGGGCTAAGAAGCTGTTTGGTGACCGGGAGCGCACCGGAGCACGCAGAAGTGAAAAGGAGAGGAAGCGAGAAGGGAAGGTCGAAGGAAACTTAAAGGAGGGAGAGAAAAAGGTAGGACTTTAACATATTCAGGGTTTTTTTATTCTAATGTTGAGTTTGTGCTCCTCCTTAATATTAAACTAACTGTATCAACTTTTCTAAGAACACTGGAAAAGGGCGTCTGTTTGTGTACTGTGAGAGAGTTGTGTTAAAAATGACTCGGAGCTGAGAAGCCCCTACAGCAGGTTGCCCCCCACATCACACATTCCTGCTGTGGAAATTCACTTTGACTAGAGAGAGTCCAAGAGCACGGGTTATTGAAACTATAAATCCTCGAGTGCGTAGATGATGTTTTGGATGGAGATGCAATAACTTATCTCACTGCATATTATATAATGTATGATGGAACATCTTATCTTATCTTATCTTATCTTATCTTATCTTATCTTATCTTATCTTATCTTATCTTATCTTATCTTATCTTATCTTATCTTAAATGTATTTTCCCCTAGGTTAAATAAATGTTTATAAACTATGCTTACCTGAGTTCGTACTATGAATAATGTGAGCAGTCCAGCTGGCTCATTACTCAGACTTGGTAAAAGTATCAGATCATATATTATGCATTAACCAGACATCTGCCTTCACCTGAAAACCACCTGTTTCCACCTTAATGAGACTCACGTTGTCCGTGGTGCAGATTCACTCAGCTTATTATTTCTCTTAAATATTTTACACAAATACATTTACATTTAAATGAGGGACACTAAAAACCTGCTTTGTTATTAACAACAGGAACAAGATGCAGAGAAACAAAGACATTTTTAGCCTGACTGGATTATATTTCAGCCATCTACAGTCTGCATTTTGAGATGCTCTGTCAAAATGTTTACATGCAACGTGATGGTAACATCTAGTAAATTGTACTTTTATTAAAGTTTTATAAATGAGCACATAGTTGTCTGATGACAGGTTTAGGCTTTTTGATATTCAAAGGCCCTGTCACATATTTTAGACAACTTATGCCAATTTATGTAACATTTTTATGTCTAAATTACCAATAAGTTTTTTATGTGATTAATTTGTTAGCGTTACAGTATTTACACACCTAAAAGAGGCTTTTAATTCCTTCATCGTATTTGTCTTAAAATTTTCTTAAGTTGGTTTAAACATCATAGTGTGACAGAGCCTTTAACAAAGTCTAAAACTTAAATCTTTGACTTCATCAATGTCTTGTGTTGTTACAATTACAGCATTGCTTCCTTTCATTTAGGTTGCTGTTTATTTATGCAAATCTCTTAAAATCTACCAAAAAATGTTTATTTTTTAGTTTAGCCGTTCTGTTGTAGATTTGCTGCTGTGTTTGGCACCATTGTCCTGTTTTTGAGCCGTTTGGACCAAGCCTCAGCTAAAACCCAGTATCTTCACGTTTGACTCTAACGTGTGTTGGTCTACCGCAGAGCTCACGGTCTGCTTAATGACTTACTGCGTCCTGCTACACACAGTGAAATCTTTAAACTGAAAGATGGACTTATTTGTTACCAGGATTGTTGAGTGTAAGAAAAAAGCCAAACATCTGCATCAGCTCAGTTTTTGTTTACATGGAGGGTAGAATCCAAGGATGGTTTCTTTGAAACTGGTAGAAGCTCCAGCTTCTCGCTGTAAGGTGGACAGGGGTCCCAGGACACGGGACAATCAGAGGAAGTGTTTAGAATACCAAAATAAGGAGACTGACAGTGACAGGAAGTTGGACGCTAACCTTTATGAACAATGTCCACAGACTGAATGGATTTAAAAGCAATTGTTGAGCTTTGTTTTTCTGTGAACAGGTTCAAATCTTGTTTCAGCTTCAGCAAAGGCTTACCATTCTCCTGACTTAATTATGGAATAATCACATTAGTTTAATTTATATTGATTTTTTTTTTGCAACGTTTGGAGATGTTGTCATGAATTGCTCTTGTTATTTGGCACATGGTGGCGCTGTTTCACTTCCTCTGCAAAGCCCTGGCGCCCTCACCGTTATCCATCAGGTTTTCATAAAATAAGACTTTTGAAACCTGGCCAGTACTAATAAAACACCTATAAATGATTGATTGAAAACATCAGGAAGTCCCGGTTTGTGTAAAAGTTTACGTGACAGAATCCCAAAGTTTAATCCTGACGAACTTAAGATGATTGAACAGCTGCGGCTCAGGGTGTCAATCACTTGTTGGTATTTTTATTCCTCTTATTTAAATGCTGAAGTGTAAATGGAAAAAAAATACTGTCAGTTCTGCTAATTGTTGGTGAATCATTTGGAGACGTTTTCTATTTTGAAAAATATGGTCTATTAGTTGCTTTTTGGTTTTCTGTTTTGTTCCTAATCAAAAAGCAGAACATTGAATTTGTGGATAACGTTTGTTGTTTTGGGTTTTAGTTCATATTTTAGCCCCTGATACAAGGATTTTTTTACTGTTCATTTCGAAAAGGGTCTTTGTGTGTTTATGTCTGGCTTTTAGATTAGTTGTGTTGTTGTAAACAGGAAAGCTGTTTTTTATGTGATGTTAATGGTACGTGTGTTTTGTATGTGTGTGTGTGTATTTGAGGAGGAAGAGGATCAGCTGAACAGATAAGAGTCAGGAGTTTACTACTAAAAGAGCTGTGGTGTAGTTGGACTCGCTGACCATGGTTTAAAACTTCGTTATCGAGGACAGGTTTTAAACTGACCGTGTCAAAGAGAGGTCATGTGTTTGTGTCCACACTTCTGATCAATCTTTATTACCTGATGTGCAAACAGAAATGCACAGGGAAACACACACACACACACACAGCTGACTCAGTATCCAGGCAACACCACTGGCTCCGCCTGATGAAATGCAGTGGATCTCTGAAAGCGCCGCTCAGATTCATCTCGTGTTTGTCCTCTCGAGCCCGTCAGCATCATTTAATTACACATCAGCCGCCGTCACCTGGGGTCCACTCACTCACGTTCGCCGCCTCCTGCAGTAAAAAGGGCCAGATGTCATCTGTACGAGTTGAGGGAGAGGAGGCAGGTCGTTTCTGCGTCCTGAAAGAGCAACAGTTGTCAGGCGGCGTGTTATAAACTCCTGAGTGCATCGCTACCTTAATTCTCCCAGAATTTATGGCAGCACTCAGCGTGATGACATCATCGTCTGATGGCTTCGCAATAAATCTTTGTGGGTCTGTGATTAAATTTCTCTCGTGTTCATTGTTGGTGGCAGTTTATGGCTTCGTGTCACCGAGGGTTTGTTTAAATGTAAAACAAACCAGCAGGTTTCCACCAGCTGCGCTAGAATTAAGTAATGGCGACTGACGGCATGAGGGGAGAGTTGTAGCTGTCATCGTCCTGGATGGGGGTGGGAATCTTTTACCATCTCACGATTCGATTCAAAATAGATTTTTTTTAAATTAAAAACTGATAATGTGAGTCCATTTGTCGTGTTCCCAAAGTGATTCATTTTCGTTTTGCAAACCTTGCACACAGTGAAACTCATGTCAAACTCACTCATTCAATAAAAATCAAAGCGAGCCAAATCTTTTCATTCAATGCAGACTGGGCCAGCTGATTCTCTCTTTCCTCCAGTTTTGTAGTTTCCTTTTTTGTTTTGGTGCTTTCTGCACAAGCATACCTTCCAGAACCAGCTGCGAGGTGACATCAGGACGTCCCACAGTGGAGCCTGACAGCCTTGGGATTTGCTTTATTTTGTTTATTTAAAAAAAAAAATCAATTTTAGCACATTTTAAATCGATTCTGAATCTTTGTAAATGAGAATCACGATTCTGATGTGAATCGATTTTTTTCGTGCACCCCCTATTTCTGGATGCTACATGTTTCATGCCTTTTACATGTCAAACCCACACATTATTACTGCCTTTTGTGTGCTGTATACCATGTAGCTTTATTTTGGAAAAAAAACATACAAAAAAAAAAGGCAAAACAAACAAGCAATTTGTACAAACAGTAGAAAAAGTGTGCTTTAATGAACCTCCCACCAGGCCTGGTCAAGTGTTAGCTTTGGCAAAAAGCCAGCCCTGCACACTATTTCTACCTTTAATAAAATGACCACGTCCTGCAGTTATTCCAGGCAGACCAGAACACAACTGCACTTTAAGTAATGAGGACTTTATCTGCTTAGTCCAACCAGAGTTACCTGCATCTGTAACGCTGATAACATAAAACTTTACAATGTAGCTTTTTCTTCTCATAATTCTTTAAATATTTAAGTGTTTATATACCGTGCACCTCCGTATTCAGACATGGATAATTGATCTTTAATCTAGCGGCTAGGCTAAAAGTCACACATAATAGTGCAGGGGTCTGCAACTTGCGGCTCTGGGGCCACATGTGACTCTTTGGTCCGTCTGCAGTGAATCTTTGAAAATGTGGCCAAACGTAAGAGAATTTTTTTCTTTTTGTTTTTATACCCACAACAGAAATCAATTTGTATACAAACATGTGATCAATAATACAAAAAGTAAAACATGTTAGCTCATGCTAGTCTGTTTACTTAAATAATCCAACTTCTCTCTCAAATCCATCAGAATTACCTTTAAAGAATTTGAAGACTACATATAGTATAAAATATATACAGTATTTTTCTTGTTTACACAAATCTGGTTTTTCATTTGTCCTGATGTGTAAAAATAATAATAAATAATACTATTTTCAATGTATTTTTTAGTTTTATAATGTCGCCTCAACTGGCCGTAAAGATTACTGTAAAGGCCTTGAAAAGGCCCACAGACCATCAGTTGATAAGCGCAGTCGTGGCTTGTTTTGCGGCTCTGGACACGTTTTAGTAGTGAGCCAAGTAGCAGAAATGGTTCTTTTGATTATAAAGGTTGCAGACCCCTGGTCTAGCCCAATGGTTCCCAAACCTTCCAGCTTCTGACCTATAAAAAACATCAGCAGAGACCTGTGCCCCCAACTGTTTTGGGGTGATCAACATTGGTATTTGATCAAATAAACAAGGTTATAATAACAATATTCAATCCATTTTAAACTCACTAACCTCTTTTTTTGTAACAACTAAGGCAAGCAATTGTTGTATTGATTTTTAAATGTATTAATTCATAAAATCTTTTTAAGGCCCCACCTTGATGTTTCGGGACCCCACTGTAGAACCACTGCTCTAGCCTATACTGCTATACTTTGTACTATACTATACTAAACAGCACTGGTTTTAACATGTTTCACATGATTGGTCCACGGTCCTTTAAATATCCTCAAAAATAAAAAATAAAAAAAGATGATGCTTCACAATTCTTGTGATAATTTTCTCATGTGTCACCGTGTCTCTCAGTAATATCGTTGCCGCTGTGGGGGTTGACTGAAGCAGAAGCTGCCACTGCAGGCAGAAATCACAGGACTGTACATGCCTGTGTGTGTCAGGAGGAATGTAACATTTAGATGAAATAAAATGTGCAGATCTCAAGAGGATTACTTGGGTAATTTGATATTTTTTGACCTATCATACAGGTGTCTTGGGATCCTGAAGTAAGTGACCTGGTTGTGTATTTGCTATATTTATTTTAGGAAATTATTTTTTCACTTCCGATATGATACTGATATTGCAGCATGATTATTGGAAAACTATATCGACCCGATACGCTATTAGAACGGATTATAAATATTTTTATTACTTTTTTTGTGGTGTGGACTCTTACAAAGATCAAATCAAACAGTAAACAGTAGTCAACAGCAGGAATGAGAAAAAGTGGTCCCGTTTATTGTTACCCAAAGGGTTACAGATTTTGTTTTAGCTAAACATAATGTTTTGCAGTTAAATACAATAAATAGATAATAAAATAGAAAACCCTGAAAAATTGCCTCAATAAATCCAATAAAAACACAATAAACATTTAATGTGTAAAATAACTATTCCCAGTCACTGCTGGATAGAAAACATGAGCGGACTGCTGGATGGACTGTTTTTATCGGAGTGCTGAAATCAGAGATTTTAGAAACAGGCCGATATAATCCAATATTATTTTTTTATTGGACCGATGTTGATATTGGATCTGGACACTCCTAGAACATTTAAAATTCTTCATCCAAACAAATAATTGTAAATAGGAGGAGTGATTTGAATAAATTTTCAAACATATATTTGATGTTTGATTCTTTAAGGTGTATGTTGCATCTTTTGCATTAGATTAGATGCATAATTAACTACAGACTTCCATTTATAAAGTGTTTTTCAAAGTGCTTTTAGTCAATTTCTTTGTTTATTTTATTGGTATTGATTTTCACTAAAGTCAGATAGTTAGAAACATGAGTGATCTTAAAGTTGGCATGTAAGGTTTGTACATTTATGTTACTAAGTTATTTGTTATTTTAAATAAATTTTTTCCTTGTTTAACCTGGCAATTTTTCAACTGTAAATTATTAGTGCATCCAAACGTAACACATGGACATTTGTAATCTCCGTGCAGGGTGGTCGTTTTCGTGGACTGACCATGGGATTCCCTCCTCTGCCTCAGCGTTCTTCGGCCAGGCGCTCCTTCGGACGGTCCAAACGTCTCAGCATGGCTCGCTCTCTGGACGACCTGGAGGTGAGGACCCTTCATGTGCTCACATTGTGTTTAAGTGTTATCGTGCTCAGGGTCTCTTTGAACACTGTGTCTTTTGTCACATTCAAGCCACACGTGGCCCTAATAACAGCAGCCCACACACAGCTTATCTTCACTTGACATGTCAAGACCCTCATAGAGGACCATCCATCCATCCATCCATCCATCCATCCATCCATCCATCCATCCATCCATCCATCCATCCATCCATCCATCAGTTCATCCATCCATCCATCCATCAGTTCATCCATCCATCTGTTCATCCATCTATCAGTTCATCCATCCA
>NW_013952585.1:799679-801942 GCF_001266775.1 Austrofundulus limnaeus | reverse complement strand
GTTCATCCATCCATCCATCCATCCATCCATCCATCAGTTCATCCATCCATCAGTTCATCCATCCATCAGTTCATCCATCCATCCATCCATCCATCCATCCATCCATCCATCCATCCATCCATCCATCCATCCATCCACTTTTCTTCCTCAATAATGAATAGTGTTCTCTGGTTTTTAGTTGCATCTTATTATGTTTAAAATATTAAACTTTAATAAAATTAAATTCCCCTCAGAAAAACGTTAAAATCTCTTTACTTTATTCAAAACCACTGTTCACTTTGAAATCCGTCTCAGTAACTGCTCTGTTTGTGTGTTTTTACGGTACTTTATCTTTCACCTGCTGGTATTTTAGCCACTTTTAGCTTTTAGCTACTATTTTGAAAACTTTTAGTATGAAACCACTGTTCTGCTGGTCTTGGTTTTTAGTTTTTCTGCTTTTAAATTGTAGCTACAGTACTTATTTGTTTCTTTCAGCTTATAGTTAGAGTTTTGCAAATGTTTGCACGTTTTGTTGATTTTAGGTTTAGCACGTTTTTCTTACCTCAGCAACGTTTTTGTACGTTTCTGTTTCACAGCTTTTTCTTTAGCATCTGTTTTGCTAATTTTAGCTACTGTTCTGTTTGTTTTAACTTAAACAGTTCAACTTTGGCCTCTTTAGCAAATTGCAGAAATCATTCAGCCCTTAGTAGTCACACTGCCTTTTCACAAATTAGTCATTTCTTTGTGTTTGTTTACTTAATTGTTTATGTTTATTTTGGAATATGAGGGGCAAGTAAAAAGATCACAGGTCACTTTTGGCTTGTAGATTATTGCTTGCTTGTGTGTTCAGGAGAGCTCAAAAGTGGGTCCAAACTTGTTTATTTGGACAGATTCTGCTTTAACAGCTAAACAGTCACACAAATTATCCTTTTGTTCTTCTTTTAGGTGGAAGAAATGACCTGGGGTCCAGTCATTTGAGAGCCATGAGTTTTGCTCAACAATCTGCCCATTTAGTTCTACTTTGCAGCTTTCATTAACAGAAAATGTGAAGTAGCTTTTCTAGTCCTCAGATGGAAAGATAAATGGTATGCTGCTGCTATTTTAGGAGATTCAACTTGATTTTTTTCCTATTGTTGATTGTGTTTTTGTGTGCTACTTTTTACTGGTGTTTATGTAATAAAACAGTTTTATAAAACTAGGCATAAGACCCTGGCCTTATAAGTGCATTATGGTGAGGTAACGTCATCGTGGTTGGTCTGTTTGTGTGTGCGTTTTCGTTTTGTGGGCTGGCCAAAGCCAAAGAAGAGTCCTTCTGTCTTCACCGCGATTCAAAACAGCAGCTTTGCTTCTGAGATAGAGATCAGAGGAAAGTTAAATGTTTCCGCTGTTTAGTGGTGACCGGAGGATCCTGAGAGCAGATAAGCTACTGTTGCTTCAATAGTGATGCATTTTTTTCCTTTGCATTTTTGCCATTCTTCGTTTACTTCAACAGAAAGTAGAAGGAGAGAGAGGGCCTAAAATTGTTCTTGTGTGATCTTGCAACTAATGTGTTTCATTTCAATACTGCAAGTAAGAGTAGATCTACTAATACAACATAAAAAGAGCTGATATAGATCAAAACTGCACTCATTTTATTGTACTTTTTTATTGAAACCTCTTTTATGAGCTTTACTTGTTGTGTGATGGGGTCTGGACCATCAGAGCTTTCCTCTTTTCCAGGTTTTCCTGATGCAAGTTGATCAGGATTAATGGACAGATTGATGGATCAGCTTTTGCTGTTTGATCATGTTGTGAAAGGTGCAACATTTTGCTTCCAGCTCAAACGAGCCTCTGCGGTGCAGTGAAGTCATGTATCTTGCAGGGCTGCACAATATTTCACAAATTTATCGTCATCGCGATAACAGGCTGTGTAAAAAAAAACAAATAAACTGCTGACTCTGCAATAAATGGTTGGCTCAAATGTCAGCATCAGTCTTATAAGCATGATGGACCCGAGATACTACATGAAATAATAACCACAGTGAGAGAATTTACATTTAGATTTAACTTTTATTCAAAATTATTTCATATTATTTTCAGAAGTTTTTAATATTTATAGAAAAAAATGAAAGTAAGGGGCGTTGTACTTAGAGCATCAAAAAATGTTTAGTGGGGGCAATGTTTTGGTCATTAAAAAACTAGATTTTATTTATTTATTTATTTATTTATTTATTTAATTATTTATTTAGGCAGAGTGGAAAGACATCAACACTGCATACTTAGGCATTTGTTTCTTTATCGCAGA
>NW_013952585.1:796194-799499 GCF_001266775.1 Austrofundulus limnaeus | reverse complement strand
CTATATTGATGCTAATTATGAGTCACATATGAAAAACAGCCACACTGGGTGAAATATTGTAAAATTAGAAGCAAATCAGATTCATTGCAAAACAAAGTTTGAGGCATCATCAAAAAAAAGTGACGAACGTAAACTAAATGAATTTTGCAGAGCAGCTTTTTGGCTATGGTACTTTGTGAATAAACTCTATGAAGCCCCATAAAAACCACAAAATCTGTTTTATAGCTTGCTCTAAAATCTCAGTATAGTTGGAAAGATTTCTGAGAAAAATAACGGGAGCTTTTAGAATTCCCTGAAATGCAAACAAAAGGAGCTTCAGTTTGATTTTCAAAACTTTGTTTTTCAAGACTTTCAAGGATATAGCACACATTTGTGTATTTTTGTTTATTCATTTTTTTACTGCAGCTATTTGACAAATATTTACTTATTTATGTATTACAATTTAATATTATATATAAAACCTGTTTTTTGTGGGATTTGCTACGTCAGTACAAAGTTTCTAATTTGGAATAAAGATAAAAAAAATGTTTATTTTTTTTCCAATTCATCGATTAATAAAAAATAATTGAATGATTAATCGATTGTTATAATAATCAGTAGTTGTAGCCGTAGATCAGTAACAGCTTGTGAACAAATAGGTTTGAGGTTTTATTTGAGTATTTTTGTGTTATCAACAGTTCAACATTATAGAGGCCTTTCCTTTGAACCAGGTAATGCACATGTACTGTAGTTTCACATCACAGTGTGTGTCACTGTGTTCAGGTTGTTGCAGCATTGTTCTCTTTTTCTACACCCTCACCAAAGTTTGACACCCCCTCTATTTAGGACCTCGAGGCACTTCAAGCTGAGATCAAGGGAAATAACTTAAAGATGATAAGAGGTCATGTTTTGGACCATTTCATCAGATCAGTCCGCACGTAGGAAGGTGATTTCTGTGTTGCCTCGACAGAACAGGACTCTGGTAATGCTAAAAACTATCATCTGCCTGGAGAAGTGCAGAGGAGGGAAGCTGTTTGTGCACTCCAGCTGAGGTTGATATGATGGTGTTGTCACACAGTTGTCTGAGGAGAAAAACACTACTATTATTCAGCCATTACTGCACTTCTGAATCAACTGCAGCCGAGCAAAAATAGAAATGCCCTTCGCCTCTCTGTGCCGCCTGCAACCTCAACTCGAGATGGAGCAACAAAACCAGTAGGTGCAGGTAGGCAGCGACACTGATCTGTCCTTCCAAACAAGCTTGAAAGGACAGATAAGCACCGCTGGCTACCAGAGTGGGTTTCCATTACCTCATTCCCTTATTGAAATTAAATATAACTTAATCTTAATCGAATTAATTTATCCCTGCTTTTCTTATCATGTCCACGTTTGCCCGAACCACCACTGGGAATTCGATGCAACATTAGAGGAAACGTGACGTTCGCAGGAACAAAACGTCACCGTCACAGGAAACGTAATTCTAAACAAGCAATTTAAACGTGAAATTAATTTTTTAATTTTTTATCGTAGCAAATATCAGGAAATGCTTTTTATCTGGATTGTTAAGTTTTAAATTCGGTCTCACGTTGAGTACCATAGTTGTTGCATTGCCCACCGGCTCTTTTCTACCTTTTTCTTCCTGTTGTTAGGCTTGTTTCTTGTGCTGCACATGCAATAATGTGCGCAGACAGAGAGAGCTTTGTGTGGTGAAATGGGGATGAGGAGGAGGGAACTGGTTTGTGTGTGTGTGCGCCGGTGGCGGTGCTGGTGGGGTAACTGGGTTCCAAACGTTGGGCCGCACTTCTAACGAGGTCTGATGAGCAACAAGCTGACATTCAACTCATTAGTGAGGCCTCAAACACAAAAGTACACAAACACACTGTACATGCACAAGCAGCTCTGATGCACACACTCACGTACGAGCATGCACACACACAGTCACACACATGCACACAGCTTACACTCATCTTGTTAGCTGTGCTATTTGAGCATCTCCAGAAGGTTTCAGACGTCATGTCGCAGCTAGCCTTCAGCACATGTCAGCTGAAGCTTAAGGCTCATCGCTTATCTTGTGATGGCTACAATGGAAGAGAACCGCACACACACACACAATTCACACTGGCAATCAAGCAGACAATGTCTTATGACAGCTATGAGTCTGGCTGGAACTCTCCTAGCTGTGTGGGTCTGGATCATGGGTTTAAGTTGTCTGATGAACCTCTTCACCGCCTTATTGCCCCAAACAGCCCTGCACTCACCCTAAACCACAATAAATCATGGTTATAAAACTCCAAGATTAAAGATCTACCTTGCGTTCAGCTAAGTTAGCTATCTGGAAGAGCAACAGTAGATTAAAAATAAAAATAAAAACATTATCATGTGATTCTTGTAGGTTGATATCCCATTGCCAAACTACAGTCATATGAAACAATTTAGAGGTCAAATGCTCAAATAAATCTGCCAAATAGTTCATACAAAAGGATGATTGTGAAGCTGCTGTTTCCTCAATGAGATGAAGTATAACGAAAGACGGCGAAGCTTCATTAAAAACCACAACAGCAAAAGGTTTCAACAAGCGTCTTTAAATTTTCTTTGCAAAAGTTGAAGATAATCATTGCAAAGATGCAAACATTTCAAAAGTAACTAACAAAACCCAAGCTTTTTATGACTAATTTATCCCAAAATTAACAATGTGTAAGCAAAATACACAATTCCTCTTTTTATTCATTACAAAAAGTCAGAGAAACTGATTGTAAGTAAGTCTTATTAATGACACTGTTTCTACTAAAAACAAATAGTTTTGTGTGGCCTTTAGTTATTCTTAAAACAACACAAAAAACAAAACTTTGACCCAGTGGTAAAAGAGCGCATTTTATAACGAATCCTTAGGCGCAGCAGTCTGTCACAAAGAACCCATTTATTCAGTTTTATTTAATCAACAAAGACACCAAAATTAGCACCGTTTGACACAGATTATAATGTTTAAGTGCCAACAATGTGATTCCTGAAGCACTTTTAGTTAAAAACTAGGATTCTTTTCTTTTTTATGATTTTGATGCGTATCTTGTACATCCTTCAGTTCTTCTGTGTTTGTCTCTTTCCTGTCCCCCCCAAACCCAGCCGGTCGAGGCAGATGGCTGCTTGTCCTGAGCCTGGTTCTGGTTCTGCTGGAGGTTTCTTCCTGTTAAATGGGAGTTGTTCCTCTCCACTGTCACCAATGTGCTGCTCAGGATGGGAGACTGATGAAGTGATTCAACACAATCTGCTGGCTTTCGATTGATTTTGTACAGCGCCCTGAGATGACATGTGACTTAGCACTATATATA
>NW_013952585.1:794081-795514 GCF_001266775.1 Austrofundulus limnaeus | reverse complement strand
TGTGTGTGTGTGTGTGTGTGTGTGTGTGTGTGTGTGCGTGTGTGCTTCTGTCAGCCTGCAGCAGTGTGGGTGGAATAGAAATTACAGGAGGGTGGGTGCAACAGAAGAGACAGAGGAGGGGGACGAGCTGGGAGGGAGGGGAGACGAGGGAGAGGGAAGAGGAAGAGGAGGAGGGATGAGGAAGAGGAGGAGGGATGAGGAAGAGCACGACAGGGAAGGGAGATCTAGCGACAGCGACATTCTGTAGCGGTTTGGACATTTGGAAGACGGCAAGCTTTGCCTCTTCTCTGCACTCACGCACACACACTCACACACACACAAACGCACACACACTCACTCAGCAGTTGATGACAATGTTCACTGAGGAGACGTCCCACATGGGGTGCTGAGGATTAACTTCATGGAGCAGCAAACTTTTAATGTGAACTCTGAAACGCCTGCTGATCCAGTGAGTAGACGAACTGTGTGTGTTTGTGTGTGTGTGTGTTTAATGCAGCCCACGTTTCATCTCATATAGCGCTCCCAGGCTGCGTTACACAATGTTAACCATTTAGGACCAAAGTAGACTCTATAAGTTCGTCTAAAATTATTGGCCTGACTTTGAAATCCTGTTAACTGCTGCTGACGCTTCGTTTCTGTGAAAAGATTCAACAAAACTTTTTTTTCTTAAATGTTTTTTTTTTCTGTTTTTAATGTTCTTGGTTCATATCAGTTATCTGATTAACAGAATCATTTATTTGAGTTTAAATGATCTGAAAGCACTTCAGCTTTAGGTGAGAGGCCCATCCTGGGAATGACAGATCATGTGACCTGGACGAGCCAATCACTAACCAGAGTTTGGCTCTTGTAAATGAACGAAACACCAGCTGATTCCTCTGTTATCTCATTTAATTAACTGATTGTTTTACTGTTTATAGTTTCTTCAGTACTTTTTTATGTTTAATTAGTTCCTACAGATATGCATAGAGATATTGAAATCCTTGAAAATTTTGTATTTAAAATACTTTTTTAGCATACTTGCTTCATTTTAAGCTTTTAGCTGCCGCCTTGCAAATTTGAGCTTTTAGCCAACTTTTATCTTGTTTTTAGCTACTGTTCTGTTGATTTTAGCTACTGTTTTTCCAGTATAGCTTATAGCCAGAGTATTCTTTGGTTTTTACCTTTTAGTAATTTAGATAAATAAACCTTTTAGCTGCCTTTCCACTGGTTTTAGCTTCAGTTGATTGATTTTTATCTGCTGTTCGGTTAGTTTAGCTTTTAGTCTTTTCTAATTCTAGTTTTTGCAGCATCAACAAATTTCGTCAAAATCATTCAGCACTTAGCAGACTCTAGAGCAACCTGCCTCTTTTTAACCTTCCCTGAAGTCTCTTTGTTTTCTCATTTCTTATTTTTTTAACTCAAGTTCAGTTGGAGATCTCTAGTTTGTCATATAT
>NW_013952585.1:791445-793981 GCF_001266775.1 Austrofundulus limnaeus | reverse complement strand
TTCTTAACCTTCTTACAAATCCCTTTGGTCAATGTTGTTTTTAAATGTTCTTTGTACCAATTAATAAAAGTGACATTGACGACTTTGCCAAAAACATATTTTTGAGTAGATTATTTTTTTTCTTTGAGGAAAACATTGTGTTTTAGATGTCTAGCTGCTGTAGTAATGGTACACTGAATTTATGCTGATTGATAAGAGCAGCAAATGAGTTATTTTTACTCAGCACTTTAGTGAAAATGCAACAGGCTGCCAGCTTTTTGACACAACACACACAATGATAATAAGAACACATGCAGACACTAACAGATAAGAGCTTTTCTCTGTGCGTGTGTTTATTTTCACTTTTGATTCGTGTGTGTGTTCCTCGTGATGTCCCCCGGCAGCAGAGTGTTTTAGGGAGAAGAGAATCAGATGATGAGACAGGATCAGCGCCTCTGCTGTACGTGAAACACCTCATGAGGCCACAAGTCACATTTTCCTTCTCTCCAATTTAAAATAAGCACAAACAGTTTCTTTTTTATCTTCTTCAAATGTCAGATACGGTTTCCCACAATGAAGCGAAGCCATGTGATAAATCATTTGCTGGACTGTTTATTTTTTCCCCCTTTATTTAGAAGGTTTTAGTTTGGTTTAACATTTTCTTTTGAAGCCGCTGTTTTATTATTTTTATTTAATATTAGATTATTTGTGTTGGTCTGTATAAGGTCTGCTTGTGACCTTTGTTCCTCTTTGCTTGTGGAGTTTTTCTCTGTGGTCTGAGTCACATCGTGACTTTCAAGATTTTTTTTTTCTCTTTCATTTTCTGGAACAACTGTAGCCCCCCGTATCTGTAATTACAGTAGGTGGTGAAAGGATTTGTCCTCCTGGGGTCCTTTCTGCTGTGCTGCTTCACAACACAATTTAAAACGAGTTTTTATTTGTTTTATAAGTTGTAATTCTACAAAAAAAAAAAACTCATTTATGATCAAGTTGAATGGGAAAAACGACATGTTTTGAATAATTATATTTAAAAAATATATATAAACTGAAACAAAGTGCGTACATTCAGCATGTAAAACTCAACACTTTGAGTTGGATTTAGTTCTAGGTAGGGCTGGGCGATATGGCCCCTAAAATCCTCCATTTTTTTTTTCATCCCAAATACGATTTTCGATTTTAATCGATTTTGTTTCCCACTTAACGGAACGCCTCTGTTTCAGGTGTCAAAACGATTTGTTGTACTCCTGCTTTTTGTAGCAAGAGCCTTCAAACAGATTTAGCAGTGAGGTGTTTGTTGCTCCAAGTCTGAGGTTGTGAAACCGAACCAGTTCCAGAGAACTGAAGATAGAGTGCCTTTTCCTGAGAAGTAGATCCTCTCTGCTAGCTGTCATATTGTCATGTTGTGTGTCAAGTGTCTTTAGGGACAGGTGGGGTGACCTCTGGACCACAGAAGCCCCAGAGTGCACTGATGGGAAAAAAATCTCGATTTTCCTAAAATGAAATCTTTATAAATGGCAAATTGGAATGAATCGGTTAAATTGGTTTATCGCCCATCTAGGCTTTGACTGGACCATTTCAAGACAATCAGCTGTTGTTTGGGTTTTACTGAACCTCTGTCCCAGTCTAAAATCTCTAGAAGACTCCAACAAGTTCCTGTCAAGGATTTCTCAGTGTTTTGCTCCATCCATCTTTTCTTTGACCGTGCTTCATGTTACGGTGGTTCCATGGACAGATCCTGTCCTGCTCTGTTTGTGTGATCTTTGGCCTCCTGGATGTTTCCTCCTTAAAATCCTTATTGGTCTTTATTTGGTGCATGACCTTTAGGCAGCATGATGGTGTTGATTCTCAGTTATCAGGAGGTGGTAAATTCAGTTAAGCAGAAAAAAGCAACTGGATTTCTATTCTTTTGTTTTAAAGTACTTATTATCTTTATGTACCAAGCTTAGGTTTGTTATAGAGGCTTCGTTCCATTTCTTAATAATGGGTTAATTGAAGCTTTCAGGGTTTAGGATGTGATCTGTACTTCATCACACCTTTGTCTCTGATCTTCATGATGTCTCTTGCTTGCAGTGTTGTATAAATTACCACAAAGTGATACTTGAGTAAAAATACAAGGATCTTACCAAAAATGACTTTGGTAAAAGTAAAAGTCTCCTTTGGGAATATTACTTAACTAAAAGTCTTAAAGTATTTGATACTTTTTGTACTTATGTATTAAAAGTAAAAGTATTGATTTAAAATGAGCAGTTAGATTTTCTGTAAGGACATTTATTAGAAAAAAATGCAGAAATGACTATATCATATTTAAAATAATTAATTGATGTTAGATTTAGGATGCACTAGTCCAGCTGTTTCAGTTTACAGTGGGGAGAACAAGTATTTGATCCACTGTTGATTTTTCAGGTTTTCCCACTTGCAAAGCTTGTAGAAGACTGTAATTTTTATCATAGGTACTCTTCAACTGTGAGTGATGGGATCTAAAACTAAAATCCAGAAAAATACAATGTATGATTTTTAAATAATTAATTTCCATTTTATTGTGTGAAATAAGTATTTG
>NW_013952585.1:786638-789885 GCF_001266775.1 Austrofundulus limnaeus | reverse complement strand
CCACAGTTAAATTCACTCTATCTAGGAGGCTCAGTTTATATGGATAGTATTTATTTTTTTACAATAACAAGCTGGAATGAAAACAAGCAAAAATTAAAGTAACGACTTTCTACTTCTTCCTTTTTTTAAAAAAAATGTAATGAGTAGAAAGTACAGAAAATTATGTGAAWATGTAAGAAGTAGAAGTAAAGTAGGCTGAAAAATAATTACTCAAGTAAAGTACAAATACCCAAAAATTATACTTAAGTGCAGTAAAGATGTATTTGTACTTAGTTACTGTACAACTCTGTTTGCTTGGTGTTGAACTGGTGTGGATTCTCAGCCCTGTGGTGTTTGTCATGTCAGGTTTTAGATCTTCTCAGGCAAATCTTTTTTTTTTTTTTACTAATGTTGCTTCAGAAGTTGTTGGAAGCTGTAGGACTGAATAAATCTGCACACACAACTTCTCCGTTTTCATTTTCTGAAATCATTTAAAGTCATTTAAAATAATTAAAATGATTTGAGTCGTGTTGAATAAATGATAAAAGTACGCATTTAAGATAAGATATAAAAGTCATTAAATGCCAAATGAAATTTTCAAGGAACCATAAGAGAAATAATTGAAGCGTTTCAGCGTTAATGAAGCATCAGCTGCTGATCCCGCCCAGCTGTGCACAGCATTTCTTCTATTTCTGCCAACCAGAACATGCTGACTTTTTAATTACTGTAACTCTGCCTTTACCAGAGCTGTAATAAGCAACTAATGAGCACCAAGCGCTGACCGAACAGCACAGAACTGCCTAACTGAGCCGACCGAGGTCGCTCCCACTATGAGTTCCTTTGGAGCAGAAGTTGAGTTACCTGTGATGACCAGGCAACAGAACTGTGCAACATATGAAAAACACTCTTATAGACTAAATAAAATTTAGAAAAAAATTTGATTTACTTCTTCTTTTGCCATATTATAATCTAACTAACATAGCAGATTTGAGCTAAATTAGTGTTTAAATGAGCTGTATTTACTATATATGGCACTGTCCTGGGCTTGTTTACTACTCAGAGAACGTTTCCACTACAAAGCACATTCAACCCTTTGCACACAAACTGCATGAAGGATATTTTGACGTTGACATTTTACCCTTTCAAATTACCCCAGCCCCCATAATTACAGCGAACTGATCCAGTAGAATTCCAGATGCTAAAGACAACTGGTTTTTTTTTAATTTCTCACATTTATGTTACCCTTGTCTTTATAAAAATAAGGGCAGAGGTGTTGTAATACATGTAGAGGTAGGAATAATAACAGGAAATGGGATTGGGCCTTAATTAACACGTGGCACTCAGTTTGTGTCTTACAGCGTTGATGACTAACTGCTATAAAATGTAGTCAGTTTTTGTAGAAAATGTGATCCAGTGAGGTGTCACCTCAGGCTTACACACTGAACCGGTTCACCATAGTTGGGCTCAAATTACAGCTATAGTTTTTGATCATCCCTGCAGTCTCAGTTTGTTTTACTCTCTCATAATGTTGGACTTTCACTACCTCCAAATACCCACATAAATAAGTCTGTTTAAATAAGTTTTCTGTTCAGCTGTGACTGTAAAGGTTTCCCCACCTCCAAACCTGCTCTGAACCATCTGTGTTGTTACCATGCACGGATGAACCGATCTGATCTTATCACTTACAACTTTCCACACTCCACAATTAGATTTTAAAAACAAATAGTTTATCTGAAACCCAGAAATAACCAAAGTTTCCCTTCAAACAGAAACTAAAACCTGGTTTTGTTGTCAGCTAACATTTGAAATACACTTACTTCACAATCAATTTTTTATTTTTATCTTTTGCTGTTTCAAATGTTCTTAAATGTTGTTTGCCTTCTTTGGAGTGAAGCTTGAGAGAGGCTAAAATCCTTCTGTAGAAATACAAGAAGAAATGGAATTTCCTGCAGATTTAAGGAAAAGCCCAGCGGGACGCTTGTTGACTTTGGCATGAAGTCAGATTATAGTAAAGTTAGACATTCAAACAAGGAGGATAATTAATTTATATTTACAAATACATTGTTTATTTGAACCGCTGGAGAAGATGGTGGTTTAAAAAAATGTCCTGTTCTGTAGCAGCTTATTATTAACCTTTATTTAACCAGATAAATCCCACTGAGATCAAAGATTTCTTATTCAGTGGACATGAAGGCAGCCCAAACTTGCTTGTTTTTGACTTTGATCCTCAAATGGATATAAAGAATAAATTATTAACTGATGCAAGTATTGGTGTTGAATATGACAATATTTAGAAGTATTTAAAGAAAACAGCTTTTCTTCTGCTTTGTTCATTCCAGAGTTTCACCTAAACTACACCAGCAGAGGGCGGTGTTCAGTTTTATTGAACATCAGCCATCACTGTGCAGAAAAACTGCTGTAGATGCTGGATATTTTTTAAGTAACTAGATAAAAGTGATGTTTCTATGTTGTTTAAAAAATGTATTATTTTACAGATTTATTTTAATCAGAAATAAATCTGATCTAACTCGCGTCATGTTTCTCTGCAGCAGAAACTTTGATGATAAAATTAGATTGATTTTTGTTCTTTCTGTGTCCTCTCTGTATGAATCAACCGCTGCAGCTTTTTTATTGTACTTATTGTCAAAAAATGAATATTTACCAACAAAATAACTTCTTATTTAAGATGTCGGCAACTTCCAGTGGTTTTTTTAAAAAGACAAAAAACATTGCTACCTAAAAAAGATAGTTTTTTTTTAAATTTTATAATTTAAAGTACACACAACAGATCTGTTCTGTTGGACAAAGAATTATTATTTTTCTTAATTATGTCTTTATCTTCTGTCTGTAGATCAGGATGAGGTGTTGCCAACTTAAACTTTGTCATAACACTTTTATTGCATGTGGCGTCAAACTGCTATGCATTCCTTGTATGTGTGTGTGTGTGTGTGTGTGTTGATACACTTTAAAAAGCGAACTTTAAAGCACTAACCCATAGTTTTTCTTGATTTTTTAAATAAATATGATGGACTACAGAGCATTCCTGAAATGTTACAATTAGAATTTTAACAGAGTGGACGTGTTTTTAAAGGTTTCCTCTGAGCAAAGCAAGCCGTGCTGCGAGTTTTAAAAAAGAAGGTTCCATTGGGCCGCTTCTTTTAATACCAGCAGCCTTGCTAATTAGTGCATTGGCAGCCGCTCCAGCCTGTGTGTGTGTGTGTGTGTGTGTGTGTGTGTGTGTGTGTGTGTGTGTGTGTGTGTGTGTGTG
>NW_013952585.1:784152-785716 GCF_001266775.1 Austrofundulus limnaeus | reverse complement strand
CGTGTGTCTGAAGCTCCTCTGTTGTTTCAGACGCTGGAGGAACGTGGCTCCACCTAACACCGCTCTCTGTTTAATGCTGGATGAAATAAAGAAAGTGGTGGTACTTTATTTACTTTGAGCAAGCGAACGTCATGTTCACAAGATAATTAATCCASCAGATAATTCAGAGGCGGTCTGTTCGGTAAATTTTACTCCAGGAGCTGCGAGGCTTGTTTTCAAGCTTCAGACTGAACTGAAGCAGCAGCTGCTGACGTCATTACGCTCTTGTGATGCTGCGTTCAGGACAAGCATGGAAAACTCACTACTCTTATACCAATACGGTCGCAACGATACATTTAGGTACCGAAATGGAATTGCATGAACATTCACCTGGTGGTTATGTAATACAGCGAATCGATAATAAAAAAATCTGTGTCGACAAATTTACATAATCGACGTCATTGATTATTTCAACTAATCGGTGCAGCCCTACTTGTGACGTCCACGGCCTATCCCAGTTACCACTACTGTGCATGTGTGTCAAGGACAGAAAGGCAGATGTGGCAGTGGAAGGTGTCAAAGCAGTTTGGAGGGAAAAACAAAGTAAAGAACAAAAAAAGAAAACGATTAATCGATTATTAAATTAGTCATCGATTATTTTAATAATCGATTAATTGTCGATTAATCGATTAATCGTAGCAGCCCTAGAATTGAGTTATTTTCAAACAATGGACACAGTTATTCACACTATGCTTACTGGTTTTGAAAAACGTCTTGAATCTTGTAGAGAAATCTGAGGTTCTTGAAGAAAAGTGAAACAGGCCAAACAACCCTTGAAGGAAAACATCTCTCCCGACACTTTTTCTGCAAGAGTTTCAGACTAAGATCATCTTATCTGAGAAGGGTCTGTTCAAGTCAGGAGGTTAAACCAACAGATTTAAGATTTTTATTTTTTTTCCTCCTTTTAAATACGTCTTGTTAAATGTTGTGTGTTAGTTGTAGGTATGGCTATACCAATTAGTTTTTTATGGTATTTATTGTGTTCATCGTTGATTAGTGTTTTTTTTTCCTCTGCTGGCTGTAACACAAATTGCTCCATGGGAATATTAAAGATATTAAAGATAATTTGAATTTGTAGGAAAAAATAAGTAGCTCTAACTGTTAACTAATCAAAGCTTTTTAAATTAACATATTTTCTTACAGTTTGTCCAAGTCCAACCCAAAGGTCCAAGTACTGACATGTGTAGAGGGTTCAAAACCTGTGTGTTTAACTTTATGCTGCATTTTGAGCATAAACAACTTTATAAACTTCTGTCTTTTGATGGAAACAGTGTGTTTGAGTCGTTACAGCTGCACAAAGCAGAGCATGACATCAGACGTGTGAAGGTGGAAAAGCTGATGGAGGTAAACTTGTTTTTTTAGATAGTGGCACTTTTTTTGTGCTAAAACCAGGAAATTAGTGGTGCTTGGTGTAGCTGAAGGCCATGGCCACACATAATTGCAGTCTGTGTGTGTGTGTGTGTGTGTGTGTGTGTGTGTGTGTGTGTGTGTGTGGGTTGGACTGAAAATTTCATCAGAACTTCTT
>NW_013952585.1:775268-784052 GCF_001266775.1 Austrofundulus limnaeus | reverse complement strand
GTGTGTGTGTGTGTGTGTGTGTGTGTGTGTGTGTGTGTGTGTGTGTGTGTGTGTTGAAGTGTCCTGTGAAGTGCTTTTGTTGCTTCTGTTGACCTTTTTAACAAACCTCCTGAATTATTTTTCATCAATCTCCCCTCTCGTCTCCCTCTCTGTTTTTTTCTAAACATAGAAGAAAGTAAAAAAAAGATGTAATTATTCCTAAATAAACAACAACAACAACAACACGTAGGTGAAGATGATCGTACCTAAGCTGTCGGACTGATTTGAACAGGGAGGAGGGCGGAGAGGTGAGCGCGGCGCTGCAGCGTGATTGGCAGCCTGACCTTTGTTCCCTCCCCTTCTCCTGCCCGAGGGGGGCGTGTCACTATGGAAACTGAGCTGTGAGTGTGTGTCGGTGTGTGCGTGTGCCAGAGAATGGAACTTCCTAGTCAGTCTGTCGGCTCAGACAGAGTTGTGTGAGAGAGAGAGAGGGAAAGTTTCAAACACAGTGAGAGAAACCATTGATCCCGTCAGTGAGTTGGATCACTTTAAACAACTTTATAGTTTTTCTTTCACTGTGAGAGAAAACTGTGTGTGTGACAGTGAGGCTTCCATGTCTGCGTGAGTTTCCTGCTTCAGATGACTCGTGAAGAAGCTCCGTCTGCGTCAGGGCACATGTGTGACTCAGATATGATGTGAGCTGAGGAGTCAACGGGTTTCCTCCTCGCTGAGAGGAGAGCAGGATGAGCCTGAGGAAGAGGCTCTCCTTCAAGCGGGTCTGGAACTTCAACACAGTGAGTAGTTTTTTGCACACAAAAATACAACACAGCTTTGTGTGGTTGTTGTCTTCTAAGCAGTTCAAAGAGAGAAACTCTTGCAGAGACTCTGCTGCTGCTCTCTGGCTTTGGTTTGTCTTTGCACACGTGTTTTTTAGGTAAGGATGGAACCGAGAAGAATGTCACACACCGGCGTTGTTTTGCTCACCTTAAGTGAGAAAGACGGGAACAGACGGAGTAAATTGGGGTTTATTACCTGCAGCAAATTGCGCAGGCAGAACGGGGATTCCACTGCTGTCAGAGAGAAGAAACAGTGGCGTTGGAGTGGAGAGAAATAATCAGGCAGGGACTCTTGGGAGAGAAAAAGACAAGAGATTTGGCAGTTTTAGAGAGAATGGATGTAGCGCTGGCAGGCAGAGGCAGGGTGTGTGAAGGTAAAATGAGACAGAAGGAAAGAAGGATTCTAGGTTTGCTGCAGGCTGATTTTGTATTTATTCCACGTGATTTGTACTCGAGTGAAGAGAGGAACCGGTGCAGACGAGGCCTGAACTGGAGCTTCTTTCTCATGCCTTTGTGAATCATATGGTTTGTACTTTTCACCCCGTGTGTGTGTGTGCGTGTGCGTGTGTGTAATGAAAGTGAGGAAGAAAACAGCTTTAAGACAATGGAAAGTGGAGTGAGTCATTTCTTGTACTGATCACTCCGTTCAGCGTGTCGTCTGGCAGCTGTGAGGGTGTTTGGACAGATGTAGTCGATCAGATTTGTGTTTTATGTCGTGTTTGCTCTCCTGTCTGTGTGACGGTGCAGTGTTTCAGGCAACCAGCCAAGTATAACAGGCATCTATCCCAGGTTTAGTCTCTCAGTCCCATCTCCTGTGTGGCTGTATTGAAGGAGAAGAATAAAACATGTTTATTTGAATTCCTCCCCATCAGTGAAGGAGGATGTGATTCAAAGGTGCACTGTGGGGATTTCAGGATGGATCTCAGACTTTAAAGAAGAAAATCTACTGTTTGACTGTTTGCAGAGTCACTTAAATAGGAAACAAGTTGTGTTTTTATCACCCACAGGTGAGGAGTGTGTTTTGATTGTAACTTTAGCAAAATGACTCAAGAACTAGTGGACTGATTTAAAAACAAACTTATTGGATGAATCATTGATTTTAAATTAAAGGGGAGTATTACGCATAATCAGTTTTTGTTTTTAGCTTTATATCATGTTATAATGTCATTCCCTCGTGAAAACATACCCAGAGTGTTGCTTTGACTCATTCATGCATGTTTGAGAAATCCTTGAATCTCCTGTAGCCATGTGGAGCTGCCTAAACTGTTACTGGTACAAAGCTCCGCCTATTTACACAAAGCTCCTCCCTGGAGCTCAGCCTGCAGCAGAGCTCCCCTGCCCCGCAGAGCACCCCTCTCCCAGAAGCACTGTTTGAAAATGCGCTGAAGTGGGAATGTCTGAAACAGTAGGATTAGCTATGATGCAAAGTCAATTTTATTTTTGATATATGCAGCATTTGCACAACTGAAGGTAACATAGTTACTTAATTGTGGTATAGAATTGAACTATAGCACATATATGTGCCTGTAAAATATAAAATTACACCCTCCCACTCCCCACCCCTCTCTAAAGATGGCTGCCACAGCTAAGCAATCTTAGCAAAGGCAAATGGCTATCACTCAGCCAGTTTTATAGCTATCAATCTCCAAGTTAGTGTGGTAGTAGCTGAGAGTTGTCCTCAAAACCTTCTCTAGACTAAGCGTTTACAAGATGTGCACGTGGTAGATAGCTGGGACAACCATTGCAAGTCGATGGGTGAGCATTCCTTCAAGAAATGCTCGTCCTTTAAATATATATTCATCATGTTTGATATTTGAAGCTCTGCAACGTTTCTTGCTCTCACACCTGTGTTTTCACCTGACTCATTAGAATCTAATCAGCCTTTTTCATCTAATGATATTCGCCCTGAGCTGAGTTCTGCTAACGCGAAATGGCTCCACGGTTGCTAGTCTTTGGCAGGGTGTCTCCGGTCTCCTCAATGGCAGCCACTATTCTACCTCATATTCAAAAGTAAACACACACACACACACACACACACACACTCAGACTATTGGTCACCCAGCTTCCTCCTCAGCAGGACGTGTGTGTCTGTGCGTGCAGCCAGAAAATCTCACCTTTTAGGGACTCTGTGTGTGTGTCATTTGTTCGGTTCTAGGTGTGGTCTCCTCCTTGTGATGCCAGTGTTTACAGGAGCTGAGAGATGCTAAAGTTCTTCCATATTTCAGCCACTTGTTTATTTTATGCGAGCAGGATCTCGTGCCTTACCAAAGGTGGCGGTTAGGTGAAGTGTTGCAGCCAGGAACACGTTCCCGAGCTACAAACAGTGTTGCCTTTGTGTGTGTGAGTGCACAGGTTGTTACCCCTCACAGTTTCTTCCACTGATAGATATTTTTTGTTCTCCTTGTTAAGCGTTAGTGCCCTCTCTGTGTCCCATCCCGTCAGTTTTATTTTTCCCCCAATCACTCACCTAAACACACTTATATAATCAGGGCATATTCTGGAAACCTGAGTTTGTTTAAAGAGACTTTTACGGCTGTGAGGTATTGGTATTATGATAACTGTCATAATAACAGTTGTAAATTCTACGCCGTGTTTAGTGTCTTTATTTTTAACTTCACATAAAAGCTTTATAACTGATTACATAAGTCAAGTCACAGCTAATAAAGCATTGGGACCTGTTCACACTGTGACCAGCCACTCCCTGCACACACAAACACCAACGAGTGACGACAAGGTGCCGCTTTATGATCAGGCTGCTGGAAACGAGAAGAAACAAGTCAATCCAGTAGAAGGAGGAAAAATACATTTGTTTAGACTCCACATGATCCAACTGGTATTTATTAGTGATCAGCAGAATGACAAGAAGTTTCTCTTTCAACCAGCTTCATGTTGTAAAGATGAGTGATAACCTATTTGCCAATTTGATTTTCTGCATTTATGATATTCTGACAAGTCTTTACACCAAAATGTAATAAAACTTTATCATTATAACTTCATAACACACTCCAATTAAGATTGGGAAATAAAAACTCCATCTCCATCTTCTACCGCCTATCAGTTGTGGTGTTGCAGAGGCACCAGGTCCAGGAGAGAAACCCTGACATCCTTCTCTCCAGCGACACTTTCCAGCTCATCTTGCGGGACTTCGAGGCGTTCCCTGACCAGAGAGGATACATAATCCCTCCAGTGAATCCTGGGTCTTCACTGGGGCCTCCTACCACTGGGACATACTCAGAACACCTCTAAAGGTCCAGGAAGCATCCTAATCATATCCCGAACCCCCTCAACTGACTCCTTTCGATGTGGAGGAGCAGCAGCCACCCTACGAAGGAAGCTCATTTCGGCCTCTTGTATCTGGGATCCGTTCTTTTGGTCCTGATCTACTCCTCATGACCATAGGTGAGGGTTGGAATGAAGACAGACCCGTAAATCGAGAGCTTTGCCTTTCGACTCACCACAACCAACCGAAGCAACACCCTCATTACTGAGGACGAGGCTCCTATCAGTCAATCCAATAAATAATAAATACTGGCAGATTAAAAAAAGTTAAAACTTCTCTTTTCTTTTAGAGCTAAAACTCAGATGTATATGTCTTTATACGTCTCTTTAATATGAACCTCGGTAGGAGGAATTTGAAGAGGAAATGTCTGAAAAACCCCAGATATTCTCTCTGGGCTCTAAAGAATGACCAAGATCTGCCAGGAGTGGAGGGAAACACCACTGGAATGACTGAGGAAAGTCTGAGGGAGGAAATAGAGAATGATTTGAGGGATGAGTGGAAGGAGAGTTATGATAATCGGAGACAGGCAGAGGAAGAAAAAGTGGGATAATTGAAGCTGAGGGAAAAGAAAAAAGAGTCGGTATTTGAAAATCAGGCAGCCAGGAAGAAGGTGAAGAAAGTACTATAAGAGAGGGGACCAACACGGGGGTCAAACGCTTCCAGCACTGTGTTTCTGGAAACCATCACAGCACATGAATAGGAGCTTAACACATAAAACACACCACATTTAAAAAAAAGACATCTCTAACAGATGTTTTGCGTTCATTCTGTGGGCTTTCCCATAAAGAAGCACAGCTCAACTTCACAGATAAATGAAATCACCAGATGGGAGATTTTGAAGCTTGCGGTTAAATCTGTAAAAAAGGAGCAGATAACTAGTTTTTGTCCTTGTTTTTTTTCTCTCCTACTCCCATGATTGTTTGATTTCAGTCAGCTGCTATAACGACACATCAACTCGCTTTCACCTTCTGGTGCCAGCATCTACTCTTCCAGGGACACTGAAACGTCTAATCCCTGTGATTATTCATCATGTGCCATATGGACAGGACAGGACAGCTCAAAAGAAGATGTGGCCAAGAGCATGAATCAAACCAGCACATATGTTCCAACGACGTGTCAAATACAACAACACTAGCTTCACTCAAACAAATTAAAAGTCCTTTAAAAGGAGGCTATTATGTATTATTCAGCCACATAGTTCAATTATTTACTCAAGTAACTGTTACCTTCAGTTGTTCTGATAAAGCTATAACTACATTTAATCAAAGGCTCTGTCACCCTAAACAACTTATGCCAACTTAGGAAGATTTTAAAGACGTCTACGGTAAAGATGGAATTGAAAAAAATCAACAGGAAGCTTCTTTTTGGTGTATACATAATGTAATTCTAACAAATTGATCAAATATATAACTTTTATTAGCAATTTAGACAAAAAGTTTTTATACATATACTGGTGTTATTTATACATTTTCAGCTATTTTTGAATGAAAACTAAGGAGCAGCTGTGGAAACTGATCTAAGCAGAAATGCTACTGTTCTTATTTTAATTTTAGTTTCAATAGTTTAAAATAAATAAATGTACACCTACTAGTCATTATGTTTCTTCCATTCTGCACACTCATATCAGTGCAAGACTTTCTGTCTTTTAATAGTTTATGCAGATTATTGAGTTCAGATTGTGGCCTGGTTAGTTTTGCACTTTGTGAGTAAAAGCCAACAGAATAGTTTTTTTTCCCTTTCTTTTTTAAATTTTTTTTAAATTTGCTCCTTAAAAAATAAAGATCAAAATTCAAGGAGAAAAAAAATTAACAAAACAAGTCTATAATAGTGCAGAAAGAGGCAAAAGCCCAATGGGGTTATATTATGCCTCCAACCAAATAGAATAAAAAAATAACAATCCATCAGTTAAACCATCTTTAATTAGTTGATCGTAAAATACAATACAATCATATTAAATATAAACGATAAACAAAGAATAACCACCATAAAAAATATGAATGGAAATTTGACTAAAACGTTTGACGTAAATGTACTTCCTCAAGCTATATTACAAAAAGACTGGTTTGTTTCTCATATATTGTAAGATTTAAGATCAGAAAACATGAGGAAGAGGAGGAGAAACCACACGGTTTCTCAGAAATTAGCTGAATCATTTCCAATGAACTGCTGTAAATTAATTTTATAGAGATAGTCACCACATGACTTCCATGTGTGTGCTGAAAGTCAAAATCATCACAAGTCAATTTCTAAATGTAATGAAGACATGGGCGAAATATAAAAATATCTGTTGGCAAATAGGAGTGGTGGCTCACCTTTCTGGTCTGATCTTATTCTTTCTCATCCATCTCTTTTTAAAATTTATTTATTTTGTTACAGTCAGAGGATTTCATTGTTCCAGAGTTACAGTATATTAATGTTGAATGATCTCATCCCAGCTCAGTGTGTCTGGTGTAAAAATCACATCCATTTTCACCATGTTCTGGTTTTAGCTATTTATTCAATGTAGAGTCAAGTTAGTTTGTCAGCATGGCTGAAAATGACATCTGATGCATTTTAACTTCATATAAAGTAGCTCAGTTTCCAAATGTTTGCTTCTTTCTATGCAAAGTTCTTCGGTGTGATGTTTTCAGTAGTTTTTTTGTTAAATAAACGAATCTAAATTGAATCAAGCGGTGAGATATGCAAGTCAGCACCTCACTCCACTGTGAAATAGGGGGCGGGCCCTCCTCTTCTTCAAACATAAACACCGACCAAACCCCACCCCAGGGAGGAGGTTTTCTTGCAGAGCCAGCACTGCCGGTTCACAGTCAAGTCCACCCACTGTGAAGCCTGTGGGCGCTAACCTGATGTGAAAGTGTGCTCCGTAATGAGAGCAGTCCTGAAAACAGCTTCCACATGGCCAAATGTGCATGCCCAGGCAGCTGCCTGGTGGCCCTTAATCTAGGATGAGTTTGTGTCATCGGTGTGTGAGAAAAAATCCTAATCCATGTCTCTCTGTTTTTCTTCACAGTCTGCTGCAGTCTCTGATGGAGGTGAGTGATGACTTTTTACAAAGTTTAAATATTTGTTAAGGTTCTCTCATCATTACATCAACACTTGAGTTAAAAAAGCATTGAAACAGAAAGGAAATCCCTGCACTGAAGATTAGATTTGGTTGTCTTTTTTAAATCTCACTGCTGCTTTTTATGAGTTCACAACAAGCACACAGAAAGCTACAGCTTTTATAAAAGTTCTCAGTAAAGTACAGAAATGGTCCTTGTAGGTAAGTGTTGTGGAACTTTGATTAAAAATTTTTGATTAAAATAGCATCTTAATGAATATTAAGGGGCGAGGTTGGGCGTGGTATTTTTCCCTGTTGTTGACTTTTTATTTTAAAGTGAATCATTTCTTTGTGGAGCTTCAATGTTCTTCCTGTGCCTGTGTGGGTTGTTTTTTTCCCCTGGCACTCTGGGTTCCCTCTACAGCTTATAGGCATATTTTAACCCTGACAATCAAACCTGCTTCTAAAGAATATTCTATTAAAATAATTTAGGACAGTTCTGTCAAACGTTCAGATAAGAAGCTACAAAATACCTTACTCAGGTACATGTGAAGTGATGAAACACCAATTTTAGCACTAGATGTGTACTCTTTGTGTTTACTGTTAGTCTGGTTTAACCTGCTAGACTAGGTCTTTGCTTTTCTAAGCCTCATTTCACAGATTTAAATGCAGATTAACTGTACTTAAAGTGGTGCAGTGGCATGTCACGAATAGAACACGTCTTGTATAGATTGTATCTTTTTATTTGTGCGTAGTACAGGTCTGTTTTGCAAATAAGACAGTTGTGTCTCCATGAGACTGATATTTATGAATAAAGGAAATGAAATAATGTTAAATCAAGCAAAGGAATTCTTTTACTTGAATCAAAGATGGTGTTTTAGAGACTAGCTGACTTTTAACTCCCAGTTTAAAGTAGGAAATGTTTCAGAAAAATCAGTTTTAACACTTTTTTGTTGATCTGTTATGTTGGTATTTTGGTTTTGATTTGAAATCTCTCAGGCAGCATTTAGTTGCGATGCGGTAAGCTGTTGGTGTTGAAAAGAATTAGCATGTGTGAAAACAAAACGCTCTGTTTTTTTAGCACCTCCCAAATGTGCACGTAAGGCAAAGTATACAGGAGATGGAAGATAAAAGGAAAGGGAGGTGAGAAATAAGACAAGAGCGGGGTGAAGGCTGGGTTTTGGGACTCGCGCAGGATGCACACCAGGTATTTAGCTAGTGGTGAGTTGGGGCTTCATAAGGCTGCCATTTGGTTTCCCGCAGGGGCGGAGCCAGGGGTGGCCAGGGGTGGCCATGGGGTGGCCATGGCCACCACAGACAAATCTTTGACCACCCCATTGGCCACCCTGCTGTACACACCCCTTACACAGTGAAACAACCTTTAGGGGTGTAATAATCCTCCTGAACAGTTGGTGGCAGTGTTTAACAGTTTGAAACATTACCAAGCTCTATCACTGAAGAAGAGTAATGACAAGGAAGTGATGGTGTTCTTTATATACCGAACATACACTCACCGGCCACTTTATTAGGTACACCTGTCCAAATGCTCGTTAACACTTAATTTCTAATCAGCCAATCACATGGCGGCAACTCAGTGCATTTAGGCATGTAGACATGGTCAAGACAATCTCCTACAGTTCAAACCGAGC
>NW_013952585.1:751974-774918 GCF_001266775.1 Austrofundulus limnaeus | reverse complement strand
GTCTGACTGGGCCTCGTGCCACTTTATGTTCAATAAATTGGGCCCCGAGGTCAAAAAGGTTAAGAACCCCTGGTTCTTAACACCTTAAAACAAGTAAAAAAATAAAAAGAAAACTGAAATTGAACATCGATAAAATAAACTTCATGGAGCTTTAAGTTAAAATGGTTAATTCACTTCTGCCTCGTTACCAAAGTCTTAAGAGACACACCTGAGAAAAGAAGATAAAAACCTGCAGCTTGATGTTTGCACAATTTAAAATAGAAAAGTTTGAAGAAGAAAGTTTATTCACAAAATCTTTAAAAAGTTTAACAAACTCCAAGTCAGACATGACTCTGAGGTCTGCAATTAAATTTCCAAAAATTCTAAAACATAAACTGAGACTTGATGAAATCCATTAAAAATATCAGAGCTCAGTCCATCCCTGTCGAGTAGAACTTGGTGAGATTTGTTGTCTCTGCTGTCTGCGCTCACTTCTCTCACCAACACCAGAAGGGATGTTTGATCAGTGTCGTCCTGCTGCTGAAACTCACAGCTAACTATTCCAGGACTGAGCTGCACGTTTGGTTGTTTGTTTATTTTTCTCTAAAGCTGCAGAGGAGTTGTGAATCCAAGAAGATGAAGGAAACAGGAGAAAAACAGCCGAACAGTAGCTGAATTATAATTAGTGTAGTTGGCACTATGATGGCATTTTTAACTAACTTCAACCTGTTTATTTTAATGAGGCAACGCCTGTCAGAAATATGTGCGTGCGTGCGTGCGTGCGTGCGTGCGTGCGTGCATGCGTGTGTGCGTGCGTGTGTGTGTGTGTGTGCAAACTGTTTTTTGTTACTTTTTTAGGTCTTTATGTAGTGGTCTAAGCTACAGAAATGAATGAAAGTCAATACACGATCCTAAAACGAATAGGTGTGTGTGTGTGTGTGTGTGTGTGTGTGTGTGTGTGTGTGTGTGTGTGTGTGTAAACGCTGTTATTTCCCCTCTCCCTCGCCTCTGAATTATTTATCGTCTTGAGGCCCGTGTTTGCTTGTATCGCTTACGTAGCTGGAAGCTCCCGGTCGTGTGTGTGGACGCACACGCAGCGGTGTGCGCGCGTGCACTGCGACCCGACTCTGCAGCTCATCAGGTTGTCGTCCAGGTTGCTAACCAACGGCAGATTCCCCTCTCTCCTTGTCTTTTTTCCTCTTTTTCCCACTTGGCCCGTCTCTCCCTGCATGTGATGTCAGCTGTGTGTGTGCACGCCTTTTATTGGACTGTTGCTTCATCCTGGTGCGTTCGAGCTTGTGAGGGGCCCTGATAGGGTGATTATGGATGGAGGGGCCTGGTTACCCCTTAGGATTCGACACCTGCCCCGCTGGCACCACTCAGGCTCCTACCAGCTTTACCCAGGTGAGACGATGCCAGGGGCTTTGGAAACTCGTTTTATGACTGAAGAAGTGTTGGATGTTTAAACACAAAGGAGCAGTGAAGCTGAAAGGAAGCGAGTTTAGTGTTGGATATCTGAGGTCTGGTTTTATTGTTATTGAAGGAGATTTCGGGAGGGTCCCATGGTTTGTTAAACAGCAGTTTTATGAATTCTGTTTAGGAATTACTCATTTCTTATTCTTAAGGAGCTGATTAATGTTGTTGGTCTGACTATTTTGGTGATAACACTGCAAAAAATGGCCATCTAAGCAAGTTTTTAAAGACAATTTTACTTGATAAAATTCTTGAAATATTTGATTTGGCTCAATTTTTTCTTATTTCAAGAATCTTATCAAGTAAAATTTTCTTACTCCATTGGCAAAAATATTTCACTCAATTTGAGTCAAATTTCCAGGCTAACAAGCTAAATAAGTTCTTGTTTAGTAAATCAGTCTTAAAACAAGATCAAGATTAAAACTTGGTTGGATGGACAGTTTTTGCAGTGAAAATACTGTTTTTTTTGTACTGTTTTTCTCGTCATTATATTCACTACGAGAAGAGATTTTTGGATGTAGTCATAATCAAAGTACTAAAATAAATCGGAAACTTCACGTGTCTTTTACCAGGATATCTCATAAAGAGCTGGACAAAGTTTAATGGAGCTTACAAAAAGTAATCATAGGATGACGACGTCAATGCAAGAAAAAAGTTACAAACAGTTGATCTGAAAAAAAAAAACATTTCTTTTATTATTCTGTCAGTTTTACAGATATTGTTAAACTTTAATCTGGATGTAATTCACAACATGTACTCTCTTTATGTTCAAGGTTCTCAAGGTCGTTTCTCAACATCAGAGCTCAGTTATGAAAAGCAAAGAGTGAAATGATTATTTCAAGAAATGCTAAATCTTAATTGAATTTAAAATCGGATTTGTTTTCTCACTGTATTTCACCAAAAAGCCGAACTTCCTTCATAGCGAAATGTATTCTAGGAAATTTGAATCTTTTTAAAAATGTTGAAAGGTTTGGCAAAACAAACATTTCAAATCGTAATTTTTTGAGTAAAACATTCAAAATGACAAGAAATCTGCTTGCTGAGGACTGACGTGAGGTTGGATTTGTTCCTTTGCGTATCGCCACACAACTGTCATCACATTTTGTTAAAAAGCAGTCATTTATTTAATGACCTGTTTGTGGAGCTTCTTTCTTTTTCCAAATGACGCCAAGAGCTAAACGGCTAAAATATTCCTTTTTTTTTAAACTTTGTGGCTTTCCTTTCAAGTCTGTAACTATTTGCTGTTGATTGATGCGGAAACTGTGAGAATAAGAGAACGCAGCAGTGTGGTCCAACTAAAATATCGCCTGAGACAACTTTGTTTTATAACCAGTAACTTTTTTTTGTTCTGTTCTTAAAAAACAAACATTTCTTCGAAAAGTGTGAATGAGAATAGTAGTTTAGTGAATTCAGAGTGATAAAAATAACTGTAAATGGCATAAGCAGAAGTCACATTGACATTATCCATTGATAGAGCAGATTTGAAGTTAGAAATCTCACAGAACTTCAGCTCGAGGCGGGAAGCTGCTCTTTCACTTTATTCACAGCTTTTGCGTCGTCCAAGGCACCTGACCGGCGCTGCCCTCCCTCCAGCTGTTTTTGTTTTTATTTTTATCTAAATAAAGCAGCCTTCAGGGGGCGCCTCTGCCTCCTGCTTACAGTTAAACATTAAGAACTTGAACACACTGTGGTCTAATGGTGGATGATAACGCAATTCCTAGATACACCTTTTGACTTTGTGCTGTATTTGAAAGTCTTCAAGTCTTCATTTCCACTTTTCCTGCCAAAGATAGTGATAAAATAAAGAAATAATAATAACAATCCACCTCATATAACTTCTCTGTCTCTGCTTGTTGCTGTACGGCCTCTCATTGACTGAACACAATTAACCCAACTGTCAGCTAATCGGCGGGGTGTGGCCCGCCTGTCTAAGAAAGAAAACAACAGTATAGTTTCGTAGCGGATGTTTATTTTCAACAAACCGGTCTCATGGGTTCATTGTGGGTGTTTCGTTACAAAACAACAGAAAACCATAGGAGCAGGAGGAGGAGGAGGTCTCTCAGGGTTCATTTCTTCTCTTGCTTTAACATCAGCAGGCGACACATCGGTCCCAAATGAGTCCCAAATGAGTCTCAGGCCAATTATGGTGCCTTCAGGTGTCGTAAACTCCCTGCAGGTAGAAAAGAGAAGGAAATGAGATGTTACCAAAGCTTTCTAATTTTTTTTGCTTTTATTTTGACAATATTAATTAAAAAAAACACCTAAAACTGCCTAAAAATCACCAAGTGACAGTGTTGTTATGGTTATCTGCATGTATTTCAACATTTTTTTATTTTTTGTAGGGGTGTCAAACTAAAGGTAAGAATTGCAGGCAGTAATATGACACCCTTGTTTTCAAAATAAAAGCACCCGGTAGCACCAGTGGAACAAAAACTGTATTTTTTTGTCTTAGTTTTACTGCTGTTATTTGATTTCATGTGTATTTTCTTTGTTTGCACAGAACTGAACAGTGTGGAGCTGCAGGGCTGCAGCAGTGACAATAGTCTCAACAGTAATGCCAGCCTGCCCAGTGTCCAGTATCACCAGCGCCACACGGAGCGGCGAGTGGCCAGCTGGGCCGTGTGCTTCGAGCGGCTGCTGCAGGACCCGGTCGGAGTTCGCTACTTCTCGGTACTAATAAAGCCAAATGTTAATGAAAGATGGGCTTTAATGAGTCATTTATAAAGGTTTAGACATCATTTATAACACAACATGTTTAACAAGTTAAAGGCACTCATTACAAACTATAAAATAAAACATAAATCAGTGCATTCTTCTCTCACTCATGAATAAAAACCCACCCACTCCTAACCATGACCTCAGATTTGAAGGTCCTGATCCTCATCCCTCTGCTCCAGTGAGATGATGCCAACAGAACCACATCATCCACAAACAGCAGAGAATAAATCCTGAAATAGACTGGATATATTGAACGCAATTCTGAAATGCAGGTCCACACTCAGTGTAAACAAACCCCTGGCTGAATTAACCAAACACCACATGGAAGCTTGAGTTGTGTGATTGTCCTATATTAGGCTGGCTGTGGTCTGAGAAGGTAAATGGGGGGTTTGGGAAGTGCAGAATCTCTGTAAAAAACATGGAAACATAAGAGTGAAACATAAAAGATTAAATAAAACAACCAACCATAATCTCCAAACAGCAGTACACCTAAGATGCTGTAGCATTATGAACCTGTCTCTCTCTTTGACAATAAATCCCTTTGCTGCAGGAATTCCTAAAAAAGGAGTTCAGTGAGGAGAATATTCTCTTCTGGCAGGCGTGTGAATTCTTCAGCCATGTACCTGAGAACGACAACAAGCAGGTAACACTGTTTCATCGCTCACAAGTACATCTTTACACAGCAGTCGGTTTTCTAGATTCCTCATCTTCTGTTTTTTAATCAGCTTTCCCAGCGTGCCAGAGAGATCTACAACAGCTTCCTGTCCAGTAAAGCCACGACACCGGTCAACATAGACAGCCAAGCTCAGCTGGCCGACGACATCCTCAACGCACCGAAACCCGGCATGTTCAAGGAGCAGCAGCTGCAGGTAACAAAGAAAAGCACTCAACGTGTTTTTATTACGAGAAAGACAGAAAAAAGATCATTTCTCTGAAAGACAAATTTAGTATCACTCATAAAACTGAACCATGGTCAAATGGAGTTGACTCCTGAGAGAGCGTCAGGCGCAGATTCAGTGTGAGGTCAGTCCTTTGACTCGTCTCTGAATGGCTTCTTAGACGTGTCGCGCAGGAACAGTGTCTGAAAAGCTCCATTGATTTCAGCTGCGCAGCTCAGATGTTCAGATTCTGATAAGAGTCACAAGCCTGGAAGGATATCCTCTTTATCACTGTTTACTTTTACATGTTCAGCGTTCACACATTTTCTGTTAAAGCTTGGCACGCACATTAAAGTGCAGAAAACTTCAGGACTCGTTGCCGTTTTGTTTCTGCGTTGGTGAAAGGTTTGACCTGCACACTACGTCAAACATCTCTGCTTTTTTAAATTTATTTAAAGAATGTTTTATGAAAGGATAAATATCATTTAAAGATGAAGTGGTGTGATTTCTTCTTTTGTGTCTGGAGGAGCATTAGTTCAGAGTCAGTTTTTCAGATTTTTATTATTTTTTGAAGAGTTCAACAAGCTCTCTGAAGGTTTTGAGTTTCTTTCTTTAAAATGTTTTCGACAGAGTCAGTGACACATGTTGGGTTTTTAACATCCAGGTTGCTGCAGACATGTTTGTTTGTCAGAAAGATTTTTTAACTCCACGACTTTGATCTGCAGCACCATCCTCTGGATAATAGTTTTAGTTTTGTTTCTGTTTTACTTCAAGAGAAAACAAGTCTTCAGCTTTCGTCTGTGTGCATCTGTAAACATCTGGTTGTCGTTCGGTTGAAATTTGGTAGTTTCTAATTAACTTTTCTTTTATGTGTTTGAGTTTTAGTTGTTTGTTCTTTTCATCTTTGTTCAGTTTAATTGTGTTCTTCTGTTTTTTGGCATTTCTTATTTATCTGTTCTAAAGGGCATTTCTTTTCCAGTTCGCCCTTTTCTTTTGCTTTTTTCCCATCATGCATTCCTTCTGGCATTTCTTTCTTACCCACTGAGTTTTTTTCCTCTTCATTTAGATCTTTAACCTGATGAAGTTTGACAGCTACACGCGGTTCCTCAAGTCTCGTCTGTACCAGGAGTGCATGCTGGCAGAGGTGGAGGGCCGGCCGCTGCCTGACCCGTACCACATCCCCAGCAGCCCCACCTCCAAACACAGCACCACCGGTTCGGACCGCTCCAACCTCTCCACGCCCAAGAAGGTAACAGCTGCAACAACGTTACGGGAAGAAACGACAGGTTTCATATTTTAAGAAAAGGTTAAAATAAAGGAGTCTTAGTTAGGTTAGTTTGGTTCAGATTGTTCCTAAGGGTGGGAACTAGATCAATAGATTATGATTCAGAGGGCTGCAGCCATAATCACGCTTCAAATAAAACCCTGAGCATATAATTTCTCCTAAAATAAACCAAATATTTTGCTCTACTCTGCAGAAAAAACTGTTTTCATTTAGACAAGATTTTGGGAATTATATTTTTTAGAATAATTTCTATGACTATGGATGAAACAACTGTATTTATTTTATTTTTAACAAAATGTTAAACATCCTATAAACATCCTAATGTTTATATCAATGCAGCATGGATTTAAATGCATTCACATTATTGATAACTGAGTAAAAACAAAGATTGACAGAGAGGCTACAGCAGCGACTCCATGCTCTGCCTGTCCTGCTAATTTTCCCTGTTTGTCTCGTGTCTGTCTGATTTTGGGTCTCACAGGAGGAAAAGAAGAACAAATCGGGTCGATCTTTAAACGAGGACAGTCGAGATGATTCCGCTGACAGGAAGAAAGGCATGTTTTTCTCGTGGTCTCGCAACCGGAGCTTCGGCAAAGGCCCAAAGAAACGAGAGCTGGCTGATTTCAATTACAGTCAGTAGTTTTTTTCTATTCCTACTTTACAAAGTCTGTCAGGTGTAGAGTTTAGTTAAAAAATATACACAATAAATTAGTCCTATAAATAAATCTGATGTTCAGTAGAATAAATCATTTATTGTTTGCATTTATAAATGCCAAGTCTTTTTTTTGTGCCATAAGGAACTTGTGCATTATTTGTCTTTCTTTTCTTTTCTTTTAGACTTCTCTGGTACCAACGGCCGCCGTGAGTCCCAGGGTTCACTGTCTTCAGGAGCCAGTCTGGAACTGGGGACATCGGGGTCGGGGAAGAACGAGGTCAGTCTGAAAGGAGATCATGATCTAATCACTTCCATTAGTGTTTGCTTCTTTGGCATTAACGTTGGAAAGGAAGCAGTGTGACATTTAGGGCAGACGTTTTTTAAAGCTCGACAAACATGAAGTTATGTTTTAGGAGACCTGCAGCATTTTGAGGTTGAGTTTTCAAACCTCTTCTTTAAATGTTTATTTTTTTTAAATATTGGGTTAAATTAACAGTGTGAGACTTGTTTCCTTCTAGGTGGACGGTCGTGCAGCAGCAGATCGAGGGGGAAGCAGCACCCCCTTGAGGCAGTGTAACATCAGCCTTCCTGATGGCTCTTGTTGCTCTGTCCCTCTGAGGGCTGGAGTGTCCATCAGAGAGCTGCTGCAGGGTCTTTGTGAGAAGCTCTGCATCAACCTGGCAGCTATAGACCTCTTCCTGGTTGGAGGCGAGAAGGTACAGCTCATCTTGTGTCTGATCCTTTAACTTCTGTGCTTTAAAAACACATCAAAATACTGGAACCACTTTACAATAAGGCTCTCCTTATATATTTCTTATAAATAGCTTATAGATAGGTTATTAATTAATCTGTAAACACTTTATAAATCATTAATAAGTGTTAATTATGCATTAATTAAGGATAAGAAACAGACAAAACTGTCTGGTTTCTTGCCCAAATCTGTTCATGTACATATTATATCTTATATATTAAACATTTCACACTAGGTTTCTACATTGTAAGCACAATAATGATTTGGAAACACGTATTTTACATATAATATTGTACTGTATTACTGTATTATACATATCCACAATTATCAAAGGGAGCCTTATTGTATGGTTTAAGACAGTACATTATTTATTAATGACTAATAAACATGTATAAATGTCATAAGGGGCCCCCTTCTGACATTTATACATGTTTATTAGTCATTAATAAAGGAAACGGACAGTTTTGTTGCTTTCTCGTTCTTAATTAATGCATATAAAATACTTATTAATAATTTATAAAGTGTTTACAGATGATTTGATGACCTATCTATAAACTATTTATAAGCCATCTATAGGAAGAGCCTCATTGTAAAGTGGTACCCAAATACTTGCAGCAAATTGCATCTACTAACAAAGTGCTAGAGAGAATCTGAAATAAATAAAGTTTATTAGCTGGTTTGCTCAATATAAAAAAGAAAGTAATTAGTAATGAGTTTCGCTGGTGAAAAACTGATTTATTACCTTGATATCAAAATGTATACTTTAGAATCCAAGTGTTTTTGAAGCTTTTTGCTCTTTTCTTTCTCAGCCACTTGTTTTAGACCAAGACTGTATGACCCTGTCCTCTCGAGACCTCAGACTAGAAAAACGGACCCTCTTCAGGTATTAAATGCAGTCGCATGAGTTCCTGTTTTCAGTTACGAAACATTAAAAACAAGCTTTCAACATTGCGAACCAATATCAAGAGAAAGGTTGAAGCTATAAAATATCACGGAGAAGATGCTGATTCTGTTCTCCTCTCCAGACTCGACTTGGTTCCCATCAACCGTTCGGTGGGTTTAAAGGCTAAGCCCACTAAGCCGGTGACCGAGGTCCTGAGGCCCGTGGTGGCGAAGTACGGCCTGCACCTTGCTGACTTGGTGGCACATATTGTAAGTCCATCCTTGGGCAGAAGATGTTCTAGTATGAACAATGTCAAGAAACTCATTAAGCGTTTGTCTGTGTGCGTCTCTGTGGTGTAGAGCGGAGAGTCGGAGCCTTTAGATTTAGGTCTTCCTATTTCCAACCTGGACGGTTTACGAGTGGTTTTAGATATAGAAGAAAATATTCCTGGAAAAGGTAAAATGCACACATTAAACCATATGATACAACCTCAAATAACATGTAAATAAATACAAAAGAAATCTCATACACAAAGTCTCAACTTCTTTTTGAATTGGGGTTGTATTTTTTTAATTTTATGTGTTTTTCTGTCAATTCACCAGACAAACAAAAGGTAGCTCCCTCTAAGAGCCACCTTCCAGCCTCTACCAGCAGAAACCAATCATCCACAGTAAGATCTCCTTCAGCCTCTTACGTCACGTTTTCCTCTCGCTCTGGAATGTCCCTTAACCCACAAGTGTCTCTACTGCCTGGTTGATATTGTCACGCTACTAAGTGTCTCTGGGCTGTCCTCAGTCTCCCATGTCTGTCTGAATGCTGCGTTAAACATGGTGTAATACGTGACCGCTGCAGTACCAAGTGCAGAAGTTCCTAATGTTCCATTATTGTGGTCTGCCTCTGGCTGAATGCATCATCAACTTTTCTTTCTGGTCTTTCCTTTCTGTTAACACCTCCATGCCCCGGTGGCGTGACCCCAGTTTCTCACGTTGTTTACTGGGTGTCAGAAACTCGTCTGTGCACCAGAAAGAGATGCAGCTCGTTGTTGGTCGTAGAGCTTTAGCTTGTTGTTTGGATGTTATTTTTTTAGCTGTTTGGGTTAAATCTGAAGTAGTGATTTATTAGATTACCCTTTTGGCTGTTTCTAGAATCTGTTTGTGAATTATTATTATTTTCTTCTTTGGTTGCAGCTTTAAGTAGTGGATAGTAACGTGTGGTGTGGTGTGTGTGTGTGAGTCTACTCGTTGATGATGCTTTGCACACAAAATGGACATTATAGCTACCTGACTGGAACATCCCACCTGTGTTTGAGCCACTGTTTGTTTCCCTCAAACCATTGTGAAACACTGTCTGGCCAAAAAAAAAAAAAATATATATATATATATATATAAAAAACAGCTAATATAAAAGATGCTGCTGTGTATAATGGAACCAGGTTAATCATTTTTAATGCTTTGAGTTTCTTGTTCAGTTTGCAAAGTCGCATTTGTGGCTGTGCACTTCTGATTTAGATGGTGACCACTTCCTGTAGGGGTCTCTGCAGTACATGTTGTCCTGTTGGCGGAGATGGCCCTACCCGTGATTGGTGGAGGTCTTGATGTGGGCGGAGTTGACCCTAATCTTGATTGGCGGAGTTGGTGTGTGGGCAGAGTTTTCCCTAATCGTGTTTGGTCAGATTGACTTGTCTTGTGGGGCGACTTAAGAAAGGAATTAATGGTAATAGTAAAATAATATCATTTATTGACTGTCTGTGTACAGTTTAAAACAGACCAATGACTCAAATAAAAATTGAGAACTTTCATATCTCAAGTTGTGACTACCAGTAATATTTTCCGTATTTATTCAAGTATAATACGATCTCGAGTATAATACGATCATCATTTTTTTAGATTAAAAAGAATAAAAAATCGAATTATCAATAACCCATGTATAATGGAACTTATTCTAGAAAAAAGGAGCAGATATTATAAGATTTTTTCTCTCTCTCTCTCTGCTGCCTTTCATTTTATTTTATTTGTGATATATATTTTTTCTCTCTCATTTTTCTTTTATATTTTTCTTTTTATTGTATATTGTATATAAAATTATTTGTTTGGTTTTAATGAAATTAATAAAGAATTGAAACTGAAACTGGGTAATACTACCTCCCCAATTTATGGATAATTTTTAGACTTAAATTTCTAGTATTATACATGAATAAATACAGTATATTCATATAGATTTTTATCAATCTTTTTACAGGCTGGTTAGGGATGTTTTGACCGAGCCAAATTGTTACACGTACCTCCACATGTACGGCGTTCACATTTTGTGCAGCTAGCACCTTCCTGTCTGAAGTTATGACTAAAATTAATCTCTATATTTAAAAAAAAATATTGGTGCTTCCTGCCCGACTCGAACAAGCTACTCCCCGCTGCCCCCCATGACTGCAGGGACCCTCTTCTCGACCACTTTGAGGAGCACGTTGAAAACTGAAGTGACATATTTGTGAGCTTTTGTGACTCAACATGATTGCTGCCCAGTGAAATAATACATTTAGAGTTTGTGATCAGAGAACAACTTAAACATTTGATCAAATCAAACCAAAGAACACAGTAGAACTGGCTGCAGACTGTTTTCCACATGCACAGTTTGGACTCTAAAAAGTGCGTAGCCTTAAGACGTTCCCTTCTTCTAGGTCACATGGATGGTTGAGTACAGATAGGAAAAGCGTAAAAAGACAGGCGGGTTAAACAGTCCATTGTATTTATTTTCATTGTGTGGTAAAGATGCCAGGATTCATTAGGCTCAAATTATAAATTATTCATGAAGACTTTAGTGTTGCGTTCAGAAATGTGCTGGAAATAATGTTTTTTTTTGGCCAGATAGTGTATACCTGCCCCAGTCATCAGAACATCATCACCCCCCCACCCCCCCCATCAAATAGTTTTTAGTTTTATTACAATTTGTGACCCTCTTCACCATCAGCAGCATTGGTTCCCACATTCTGTCGATGCTTCCTCCCATATTTGCTGCACCCTGATTCCTCAGGGCTCTAATGCCCCACTCCACTCTCCGTGTGGCCCTCAGGGGGAGGACAGGCCGTCAAGGAAAGCCGGTACAGCCCACCCCCATGGGGAAAATGGCAAGGCTGGGCCAGGCCTTGACAAAAGCGGCCAGCCTTTGTCCAACCATAAGGCTCCAGGGAAAAGAAAGCAGAAAAAGATAAATATAGACGAAGCTGAAGGTAAAAACTGAACCACTTCCTTCTCTCTTGTTTTTGTAGCTGTGCTGCTTTAATCACACTAACCCTTCGGCTTGTTTGCAGAGTTGCAGAAGCACCGAAAGCTTTCAAAGCTAGCTAGCTACGTGTAGCACAGTCACTCTTGCTTGTGCTGAATGTAGCTTTGACTTGTCTGATGGAATAAAACACATAGTTGCATGTTTTAAGCAATACTTTATGATAACCTGTGCTTTGATTTTTATTTGTTTTAAAGTTACTTGTTGCAAAGTATGAAACTACATCAAATGGTGAAGTTTGAAAAAGTTGACTCTTTATTTAATATGCACTTCTCAAATCGAGGCCCACGCTCAGTGTAAACAAAACACCTGCCTGATTTTTGGTATCATTTTAGGTGGAAATATAAGAATGAATCTGCTGCTAAATGTGAAACGAGTGCAGTATGGTGACATAAAGACAGATTAGCTGTCAAACACTCACTGTTTTTGGGGTAATTTTAAAACTTGTAAAATTGTCAAAAACATCAAAATTGTGCGACTTCTCAACTCCAAACCCCTCAATATAACATATCATATCATATAACATATATATCATATCAATGGTTGACCTTGTGTGACCTCTTCATGACTTTGCAACGAGTAACTTTAAATGTTGAAGGTGATGCTCTGATGTGGACGTGCACATGCATGTCCTCGTTCATGTATCTGTGTTTGTGTGTGTCCACTTGTTCATTTATCTGTGTGTTTGTGTGTGTGTGTGCACGTGTGGCATGGCGCGTGCCTGCAGAGTTCTTCGACCTCATATCCAAAGCTCAGAGCAACAGAGCCGACGACCAGCGAGGCCTGCTGAACAAGAGCGACCTGCAGCTGCCCGACTTCCTGCGCCTGTCGCCGGCGGCGGGCGACCCCGAGCCCAGCCGCCCCGCCCCTCACTCCCGCCGCCCCGCCAACGGCAGCTTCCCCGGCAGCGGGCGCCGAGGCAACCAGTCCCACAGCCACGACCGGGGAGGCGTGGCCAACGCACACTCGCTCAGCGCGAGCCACCAGTCGCAGAGCCTGGACTCGGCGCTGGGCACGGAGAGCGGAGGGGGCAGCAAACCCAGAGCGCCCCCTTTGTTTTCAGCCGGCGTCTCCCCCGTCCACCCGTCCCGAGCCGCTCCGCACCTCCAGGACTCTGCCAGGGGAGAACCCCTCCAAACGCCTGAGGAGGACACCCTGTCCGATCTGACTCTTGTGGGAGAGAGTGATATCAACAGCCCCAGCCTGCATTACGTCACTCCCTCGGCCCTTCTGAGTAAAGCCCTGCCCCGACCTCAGCAGCAGGCACAGGACGGGCCGCCTGGCTCAGGTACTTCCCCGGTGTGAGACCCCGACCTAAGCTGACTGCTGGTGGGACTGGAGCCCCACTGGAGTCAGTTTGAGTACTTTTGGGTTCAAAATGCATCTAGATCTCCTTTTCTTCCTCTCAAATGTGTAGAAAGAGCCCCTCATCAAAAGTGACCCATCACATCAAAACGAGGATTAAGTCCAAAAGTGGAATGTGGAGAAACAGGCAGATAAAGGGTTTTGATTAAAAAGTCTGCAAAAATATCATTTTGTCAAATCATAATGAATGTATCACTTGAATGAATTGTCTGAAATATAATCCTAAATTTTTTTGAAGCATTTTCTTTAGCAGCAGCAAAAAAAAAAAAAAAAAAAAACCAAAAAAAAACTGATTTTGAGAAAAAACGCCTTAAAATTTAGATTTTTTTCTCTGTGAGCTAGAAATGTTTTTGTTTCTTTCCAACTGGGAAATCTTAAYATACAAATAATATTTGAGGTTTCCTCTTTACATTAACATCAAAAATTACTCAATAAACTTACACGAAAATAGGATTCAGACCAAACAGTAATGCGTTATCATAATTAACAAGACAAAATAAATCATATCTCTGAATAATCTTATATCAGAATGATCCAGGTATCAAAATGTAGCTTTTAAAGCAGGAATCTAAAAATGTAATTAGATCATTTTGACCAACTTTGACTTAATCCTCATTTTGATATGATGGGTCACAAATATTAGATAAATCTGCAGTTTAATGCAAATTAGAGATTATTTTATTCCAAATTATTTAACATACACTCAACAAGATTATAGCTAAGACCTAATAAAGTGATAGAAATTAGTTTTGTGACAAAAAGTGAATTGAAAAGTGAATTCATGAGCACCAACCCATTCTAGATGGAGAACACAAAGAGAGGAAAAAAGGATGCATTGTTGTTCAGAACTGTCCCTGGACTCTCCCTGTGTGCTGCCCATCTGTGTGAACCTTTGAATGGACTTGCTGTGATTTCTTTTGTTCGAAGAGACATGAAATCGAGGTCAAGCGTGGGAGGTATTGGTGAAGACCAGTGCCAGTTTCACTCCTCTAGCCCCGCCCCCAAAATGTGTAGAAACGTAACGATGCACTTTAGCCAGTCATAAACAAGACTTTTAAATTCCTGTTTTCTCCTTATTCTTCATCACATTCACTTGTCAGACTCTCCGTTTCAAGCTGCCGTTCAGAAAACAGTGTATTTGTTTAAAAACACATTAAAATGAAACTCTCGGTACTGTGTTGAAGTACATTTGGGGCAAACAGCATGCTGACACAACAGGCCTAAACTTTCAACACAAACTTTCTCTTTATGCTTTTCCATCATTTCAACCCCTGCCCACGTTCTCGTACCTCAGGCGTTTGTTTCGCTCCTGCCTCACTCGTGCAATCGTGCAAAATTTTATGCACTGACTGTAAATAAGCAGGTTTTTTTCTTTGTTTTTTGCTTTTAATTAGGAATATTTTCAGATGGGGAGAATAAATGGACCAACTTCCCTTTTCTCTTCACTTCATGCTGTACAATGTAACTGTCAGTACATTAATTTATGCATCATTCTCTTCATGTTTAGGTTCTGTCAGTTAAAAAGTATTAATTTGTAAATAGTTCACTTTCTGAAACCACCATGTTGCTGTGGTCATTGTTGAATGGCGTCGCAGCTGTTTTATTAAGTTGTGCTACAATAGGAATCAGCTCTGCCGAGTTGGTTTTACTGTCTGTAAATAAGACAAATAAATGTTTTAGAGGTTGTACTGTAGCCTCATGAGCATCCTGTTTATTTTATTTTTGTCTCAGTTTTTCTCTGAACTGGAAACTGTGGATTAGGAGACATTTAAAGACTCTTTCAAACAGTCTGAGTTTTCATAGGTTTGATCTCTAGTAAAATGCGATTTCTTATGTTTACTGAAACATTTTTTAATCCAAGCCCCTCATAATATTATTATTGATTTGTAGCTACAAGGATAAATGTTATTTAAAACTTAATGATGAAAATTGAAAACTGATTGTTGCCTGTAATTTTTCTGTATATTATATTACTCCACGCATTGCATTACAGACAACAACCAAAATGGAAAATATAATTTTTTATTGTACTTTATTGTGTTACCTCGCAAAAGCCTTTTTTTTACGGTTGTGCTTACCATTTTATTAACAAATCCACCTGCTCACCATAATACGGGAGTTAATCCACTAATTTAATTCGCCTTTGGATTAAATGTATCACAGACATGCATGAAGATTTTTAATATGCAGATATTTTTTAACTCATTGCAGCCACAAAATATAACCGTCTATTCCCCGAACTTGTGGCGACACATCCTGTTTAGGTAACCGGATATTTCAAAATAAAAGTCTGATTTAATTCAGTTCATACAAAACGAACGCTTTGCGTGGGAACGCTAAAGAAAATAAATCACTATGTCCCCTTGCAGGCTCCGTATATTTAAAATATTTAATTGGTAATCAACTTTAATAGTAAATTTCTTTTTTTATATAATTAATTCATTTTTAACTCTCCTTTAAAAAAACGAACCACATTCTTGAGCTTCTGGTTTTGACCTGTTTCTGTTTTTTAAACTATTTTCTACTTGATATTCTTTTCTTTTCTTTTCTCAACGTACTGTGTGTGTGTGTGTGTGTGTGTGTGTGTGTGTGTGTGTGTGTGTGTGTGTTCATTTGTCTGCAGGACAGGGCTTTTGTTTTTGAGGTACAAAGGCTTTTGGGGAAACTGGGCCATTGACTATGCATGGCTTCCACTCTGCCCAGTGTCTTGTTTGGCGAGTGTTTATCATTCCCAGCTCTTTAGCAGTCCTCAAACATAACTGTGGTCTGTTTCTTCCTCATCGTTACACAGAAATACCCAATCCCACTGCATGCTGGAAGTCTCATAGGAGCACAGACTGTGTGTATCCTACTCTGCTGCAGTTTTCTTTAGAATAATAACTTTATAGATGGTTTAGTTTGCTTTTTCTTGGAGGCCAACTTGTGAGAAATAATCAAAAACTCTCACAAAGAAGTTTGTCTCTTTCTGATGATTATCATCAGGAGAATCACGTTTCTGTTGAGGTGAGATGTGCTTCGATATGTTTCTGTGCCAAGCAGACTGTAAAGGTCAATAAACTATGGATATTTGGAAATGGGGATAAACAAATTGCTTCTCTTGTTGACTTCATTATCTTTGCTGAGCCCCAAATATGTATTATTTAACCAGAATCTGCAACAGTTTCTTCAGAGGAAACCAGTCCTTCGTTGCAGTAAGTTTCCCAGCTCTGCTGAATTGAATTTCCTAATTACCCAGGAAAACCTTCACAGAAACGGCCACATGAGTTTGTGTTGGCTTCGTGTTCCAACTCACTCGCTCGTTGCTGTGCTCACATCAGCTGGCCAACAGAAATAATTGCCTCCCAGATACTTGAATGGCTCTTGGATGGACTGCCTTTAAACTGAGGAATGGAAACACTTTTTTTAAATCAAGCTGCAGAGAACTTTATTTTGTTGTGTTTGTATTAAAAAGTACTTTTTTATTACTTTGACTTCTGCTCAGGCTTCACTACATGATCTGTGCCACAGCTAACCAATCCTATGTACTGTTTCAACAGGCATGTGACATGTTCCACTCAGGTTGAACAACCTTTAACGTAATCCCCTTCACAGTGAAAATGCTTGCAGCTAATGTTACCCTGCTCTAAAGAGACACTTCCTGTAAATGTCCTTCACCGCCTGATGTGTTCAGTAGAACGCTGCCGGCAGGTCCTAAATCAATTGATCTCAGTGGGAAACATAAATGCAAACAGGTTCTGATCGATCCTTCTGGCCCTCGGTCTCTGTGCACACCATTGGTCCAATATTTCCACACACGCCTTCTGAACAGTCAGGACTCCAGTCTGGTGCTCCTATAAACGGTCCACTTTAAAATGTTTCCTCTGAGTGACTTGTCTGAGCCACAACACATGACATCCTCGATGGTTCATTTTTATTGACATCATTGTTGGTGATTGTTCAGTGGTAGTTCATCACCAGCTGGCAGCTCGGTGCAGCTGAACCGTTAGCATCGATTAAACAAAGCTAAAACTGACGAGTTGTGTTTATGTAGTCAGCAAGATGGAAAAACCCATTGATTTTTTTAAACATTTAAACGTTATATAATAGTATAGGCACTTTAGTATTTGAGTATATAGTATAGTATTTAATAGTAATATTTTAAAATGAATATTGCTGCCTATCTAAGGATAGAATACTATAGTTGGGTTTGATTCTATGAGTCTATTTTATACTACTTAAAAAATAAAATGACAAAAACATTAGATTTATTATCTTAACTTTCAGTTTTTCATAATTGTGCAATTTTGTTCTGAAGTGTTGCTAAAAAACAGGAATGGGGAAAGGAAAATCACTGTTTACTTTTACTCAAACCTTTCTCTGTTTGTAGTTAGGATTTGTCACAGCAGTAAGTTTGATTTGTTACATATTTCTTTTTTTATAAATGTGTACTTTGCAGGTTAGAGCTAAAAAAATTAGTTTCTTACTATAAAAGACAAAGCTTTTTATTGGAAGAGGAAAAAAACGAAATTGTGCAACATAAGATTAAGAAATAAACCAAATCAGCTGCCAATAACAAATGAGTGTTTGTTTTCCCTCTGTCAGCCAGTAGATGGAGCAGTTTGTACTGATATGAGTCTGCTTCCCTCAGCAGAAACCATCTCACTGTCTCTCATAAAATCAGAGCCAAGAACCAGCGTGGGAATATCTGTCACATCCAATTAGCTTCCCGCTGCCTCCCAGCTTTCCCTTGTGTGTGTGTGCATGTGTGTGTTGTTGTATTCCTGGAGCTATCAGTGAAAAATCCAACAAAATACTTCTTTTCTCACATTTATCTTTTCCTAAATACTCTATAAACATTAGAGATAAAAACAGTGTTTTATATCTGTGTAAGTTTTATTTCACAGATACAGTTTTTATTTTTTTCCTGTTTTCTGTTGGAGTGTTTGCGGTGCCTTTGACGTTTGTCTCGTGTCTCTGTTTTTAAATCGTCCTCTTCCTCCTCAGGTAAAGACAGAATTGGGTGCAGTGGGAGGGGAAAAGGTGGAAGTGGTTTCAGAATGCCAAACAGACGGACAACATCCTCAAACCCCACCCCTTGCTCTCCACCGTCCCCTCCGCCACGCCCCCCTCTCCGTTCTCGCCGCAAATCAAAATCTCCGTCGTCCCGCTCCGGCCGCGCAGCCCCCAAACAGGCCCTGGATTTGGACAAAGTAGGAGGCGCTTCAGACCCGAAGGCCGTCAGGCGCAGAGGACCCCGCGACCTTCAGGGCCTTCAGTTTTCAGAGCTGGACAGGAAGTGGGAGGGCGTGGCCTTGGAGCTGCAGTGCCGCGGCAGCAGGATGAGGTCGGCGGTCTACCAGACTTCAGACCTGCCCACTATGGTCAAAGTCAAGAAACAGCTGGATCAGAGTTATGGCAAAGGGCAGATAGATCGAAGTAAATTAAAAGCCACTTTTGTTTAAGGAGCCCGATGTTCGTCTGACTCAAAGTCTGTCCGACGACACTGATGCTCTGACTCACAGACAGGTGTCGGAGAGTTAAAAAAACTGTCCCTGGCTCCAGACGCCTCACTGAGGGATGTGGCAGCAGGACGAGGTTCATCAAAATCTGGGTTTCAGTTTCAAACATGATCACTTTTCACAGAGGCGCTAATACGAAAGAAACACCAGACTGGAAGATTCTCATTACAGCATAAAATCAAACATAATTTGAGGAGTTTTCCCAATACGCTGATATTCAGTTGTAATGTGGGTGACCACTCAGCAAAATTAGACAAAAAAACTCTCACATGAACAACTGATATTAGGCTGCTGCAGTTGCTATTTAAGCAAATCGAAAAGAAAAAATCAGTAGGTCCTCTGGATGGTTCTTCTTTAGTGAAACGTTTCGTCTCTCCTCCAAGAGACTTCTTCAGTCTGATGAGTTTCAGGTGAACTCAGCCTTATAAGCACTGCCTCCACMTGGACAAACAGGTTAGTCACATGCAAAAGAGGGCCATCACTTAACAATAGGCTTGATTAGTTCTATTGTTCATAGAGAACCACAGCATCCAAACCAATAAGTTAGATGATGGGGCACATGACACCCCCCCCCCCCACACACACACACACACACACGCCTTGAAAAGAAGAACTCTGATTATTTGAAGGCTCTTAATAAGGAATGTTGTTTTCAGGACAGTTTATCCCTCCAGGTATTTAATTTAAGCCTTAAAGGCGTCGGCGCTTCACAAAGAGCAGCGACAGGAAGATTAAAGTGAACTCAGACCTTCCTGCTGTTGTTTTCCTTTTTTTTTCCTTTTTTTTAGCTGCTCACTTAAAGATGAATAAATGGTCTTGCTTTCATAATGACAATAATTTGACTGTTTGGTGAATCTTGCTTAAATATTTGACTTATAATTGGTTTATTTGATGCATTTAATGTTTTAAACTTGTTTTGTTGTCCTGCTGCCAGCTTTAACAAATTAAACTGTCTTTACACTGACTGAGCCGAGGCTCCACAGATCAGCCTGAAGTAAACATTAATCCCCGTCTGACACCCGGCTAAGTAAAAAATGTAGGAGTAAAGTGAAAAGAACGCCAGTTATGCCTTTTTAATTAAATTAGCTCCATTGCAAACAATAAGCGCTTGAAGTGGGACGACAACTGTACTAACTTGGCAGGAGACCAGTGTCTCTGCCCGCCCCGGTGGGTGGGGGGACTTGAGGGGGAGAGAGGATCCACCAACGGGAGCTGGGCTGTAAAGGCTATTTTGAAAAGTGAACCCCTCTCTATTACACACACACACTCTCTCTCACACACACACACACACACACACACACACACAGCTGCTCAGAATCATGACAGAAGATGACGGATACAGTTGTTGCAGAGGGACAAGTCAAGTTTCGAGATGGAAAAAAGGTTCATTTCTCTTTATTTGATGGTTTTAACATATTTTTCATTCTTCCTCACTCATCAGAAGGATATGTTTGACTGATTTGTCGTGTTTGAAACTTCTCCACAGTGGAAGACCCGCTGGGTTGTTCTTCAGAAGCCGTCTCCTGTCGCCGGTATGTCCCAACACTTTCTATTTATACAGCCAGGTCTTAATGTTCCAAAGCAAGATTTGCACACTTTCACTTCAGCACTCATCGGATTTGTCCCTGTAATCTAGTGTTCAGATCTAAAATGTTCAAATTTGTTGTTATTAAATTAATCAGGACTTGATTGTTCTTTTTTTTCTGTGCACCACAGAGTGCTGCAGATCCACATCATGGTGTGTGGAATTAATCTGAGGAGTTTAGAAATGGACAGAAATCAGTTTTAAAATGGTACCAACAAAACCAGAGTCCTGCTTGCCTGATACACACAGTTTCCTCAGACACTGCAACAATGAGCAATCTAAAACCAAAGTGATAAATTCTAGATTATAGTCTGAATCATCTCAAATTAAGTGAAATAATCTGGTAAGACTTGAAATAGGGAAAAATTTAGGCTAACAGATTAATAATCTAACACATTCTGCTCTTGGTTAGTGTACGAGTCTTAAAACGATAAAAAAAAAATTCAATTGGATGTAAGATTATAAGAATTGCATCATAATAAATTTGGGTTGTTTTCAGTATCAGCTGCCGGCAAAATATCTCCTGAAGCAACAGGAAGAGTTTAATGAAACTTTCATCATTCTACTGTTTTTAGCTTCAGAGTATATCACTGTTGTTATTTCTACTTACACTGTTGTTATTTCTACTTACACTGTTGTTATTTCTACTTACACTGTTGTTATTTCTACTTACACTGTTGTTATTTCTACTTACACTTGTTATTTACACTGTTGTTATTTCTATTTACACTGTTGTTATTTCTACTTACGCTGTTGTTATTTCTACTTACACTGTTGTTATTTCTATTTACACTGTTGTTATTTCTATTTTAACTGTATAGACGCTAAAGAATGCTTATTGTTCTCTGTATTTATCTGGTTCTCCAGAGTTTTTATACTTATTTCTTCCTTGTGTGCTCGAATATTTCTTCCTTTATACTTTATCTCTAATGCTCACTTGAACAACTGCAGCTGTAATAATTGCAATCCCCCCCAGGGATCATTAAAGTATTCTGATTCTGATAAAATAATCAATATATTTACATCTTCATCAGTTATTTGGCATTAGCCAACACAAACATGGCTGCACCTTGGTTTATTTGATAGATTTTTAGCTAAATGTTGTTGTGGTAGTAGCTGATATGCTTCAAGGATTGCTATAATTTTACTTGGATTATTTAAAATACTTCATCAAAATCAAAAACTATAACACTGCTATAGTCTGGCACAAAAAGCTGGGATGGACAGGTCGATCGGTGATTTGATTGATTTGATTGACACGAGAGCAGACCCTGGATCTTACAGCCTAAAGACTTCTGACCTGCGAAGACGTGTTCTTGAAGAAACTGACGAGACTCGTGGGAATTATCAAGGCTGCTGCACAGCTACAAGTGTTACAATATGCATGCTGCCTTGTTTTTTAACTGCGTCAGAGGATTAGTTAATTGTTTTATTTATTTATTTTTGACAGATGAGGTGCCATCATAGACAGATGGGCACTAAAAGTGACACCTCCATCCGTCTGATATTTAACAGCAAATTACTGAACGAGTCCATCAGTCTGAAAGGTTTATTTGTCTGTGTCGCCTTAGACTGCTTGACTTTGCTCGTGTGGAAAGAGAAGAAAAAAGGAAAAAGCGGCAGACATAAAGACAGGCTCAATGTAACTCTGGAGGTATGTCCAGCAGCTAACAGCTCACTGTTTCTGATTTCTGCTTCCATGTTTAATGTTCCTTTATGGTTTTCTCCACACATATAAATCAGTCTTTTTAATTGTTTAATTGAAAAACTCTCATCAGTTGAAAATACAAAACATCACGTAAGGGCTTTGCACAAGTGTTATCAAAACTTTATTCATATTTGCTTGAAAAAATATTGTAAATTATATTTTTTTGTGAAGGGAGTAACATTAAGTTAAGTTTATAAGATCTTACTCTTTAGTGTGAATGCTGAGTCAGTATTCCCATCATTTTCCTCTTTTACATTTTTCTGTCTTGCTGCTTTCAGCTTTAAAACTCAGTTTTTGCTTCTTCGGTTCTTGTTCTCCCTGCATTTTCACAGAAACTCCAATTTCTCTTTTTATATTTATGCTTTTTGCTTTGGTCTCACATTGTGGTTAGAAAATATCCACCTGTCAGAATGTCAGTTTGTAAAGGATTGCACTGCCTCAAATATACCAGTTGAATAAATAAATCCGGATGTGTTTATTTTAATTTGCAACTTTCAGGGGATTTGTGGTGTGGAGCCGGGCCCTGGGTACGATGGGGTTTCCTACACTCTCTCCATTCTTTGCCTGGCCCACTCGCTGGTCCTGGGCTTCAGCAGCCGGGACACCCTGCTGGCCTGGGATACCCGCCTCCGGTACAGCCTGGGTGAAGGTCAGTGCTGGGCCGACGTCACAGTCCTGTAAGAGGGTGCTGAAAGTGATGACAACCCACATGAAAGACTTTGAGTAGTTTATTTAAGTTATGATCAGGTTGGTCTCTGCAGTATTTAAAAAAAGCAACATGAGCAGAAAGTAATATAAAGCTCCTTAAAATCCCTGTGGTGATATACAGGTGCTGGTCATAAAATTAGAATGTCATGAAAAAGTAGATTTATTTCAGTAATTCCATTTAA
>NW_013952585.1:742186-749076 GCF_001266775.1 Austrofundulus limnaeus | reverse complement strand
CATTAAATTCCAGTGAAATATATTTATGTTTGTGGTTGTAATGTGACAAAATATGGAAAAGTTCAAGGGGTATGAATACTTTTGCAAACCACTGTAGGAGTTCTTTTATTCGCTCAGGAGAATGCCCCACTTCTGCAGCTCCTCTGACTTGTGGGGTCCCTCAAGGCTCTATTCTAGGCCCTCTGCTTTTTAAACTTTACATGTTGCCTCTGGGGTACACTTTTAGTAAATATAAGATTCATTTTCATTGTTCTGCTGATGACATACAGGTCTGTCTGCCTATTAAACCAGACTCAGTTAATTCACTCCAATCACTCCTGAGCTGTCTGAATGACATAAAAATCAGGCTGAAACTAAATTTCCCAAATCTAAAGAAAAGTAAGACAGAAGTCATCAGCTTCAGTAAAGGTATTTTTACTGACAGTATTGGTCCTCTGGCTTCATACAGCTGCTGTGCTGTAAGAAATTTAGGTTTTATTTTTGATAGTGTCTTCTAATTGTACAGACCCATAAACTCAGTTGTGAAATCAAGTTTTTTTCCAATTAAGACTTATTGCTAAGGTGAAGTCGTACCTCCCAACCAAAGACCTTACAAGTTGTCAGAATGCAGCAGCTGGTCTTTTAACAGGTACTAAAAATCACGAACACACATCACCAGTTCTGGCTTCTCTCCATTGACTTCCTGTTTGCTTTAGCATGGATTTTAAGATTTGATTGCTTACTTTTAAAAGCTTTAAAAGGTCTGGCCCCATCTTACCTGTGTGATCTCATTAACATCCACACTTCAGTCAGAACACTTCGGTCATCCTACCAGTTTCTCTTAGATGTTCCTGGATTGAGGCTAAAGTTTAGAGGTGATCTGGCTTTTGCAGTTTCTGCCCCAAACCTTTGGAAGGGTTTACCTTTTTGCATTCTGTCTGCTGAGACTGTTGAGACTTTAAATCTATGCTGAAAACTCATCTTTACTCCTCGGCCTTTCATTCTGGAAGAGTTTGAGATTCTTTTAAAGCCAGTGTTTTAAATGTTGTATTTCTCTATTCTAAATTGATCTTATTTATTTTAAACAATTTGTGTTGCTTTGTTGTTTTGTTCAGTTATTTGGCTGAATTGTGCAGCACTTTGGTCAAGTCGTGTTGTTTTTATGTGCTATATAAATAAATTGACACTGTTAAAAACTGTTGCTGCAGTAAGGGAAAAGATAATCACTACAAAAAGCTGAAGTTGGTAGTTTACTGATGCAGAACACAGTTTAGACCGATAAGACTGCAGCTTAAAACTTGTTTGCTAAAAACTCACAAACTTCGGGTCCACAGACAGATGATGTACCATCTGCACAAACTGAGGAATGACTAATTAAGACCAGCAGAGCCCAAAGACGGTTTAATCATCATTACCCCAGCTATCTGCATTTGTTTACGGGATAAACCCGGAGGATCTGTTTCTGTTTTGTTTTTTTTGCTCCGCCTCCACCTGTTATGTGGCTGATTTTCTGTTTGATTAATGACTCTCCAGGTAAGTTATTACAGCTTGATGAGAATGTAGTACACTCGGTGCTCGCTCTTTTCCAAACTTTTCAGTTTCTCCCCGTCTCCTCTTTCTGCCCTTCAGTCCACAGGTTCAGCATCAGCGTGGAACCGGGCACAAAGCTGGAGAGTGGCCCCGCCTCCCTGCACCTGTGCAACAACCTGCTGGTCCTCACTCGGGGCGTCCCTCCTGTTGTTGTCGGCAGCTGGAAGTTGTCGGCGTTGCGGCGATACGGTGCAGTGCCAAACGGTTTTGTGTTCGAAGGGGGGACTCGCTGTGGATTGTGTAAGTAATCTGTGAACTGAAAACTTTATAATATGATTAGAGGAGTAAAGTTTATGAAGGAATACATTTTAACCACAACACCTTTTATACCAAACCTTACTGATGCACGACTTAATGCTAAAATGTGAGATAAAAACTCAAACTATGTGTTGAGGCTGACTCTCAGCTTCTACCACACCAAATGTTAGCTTAGTATCTGTAAATTTGACTGATTTATAGCCATTTCTGTGTTTGCTAAGGTTAAGTATGGAAGAATGAAACTGACATAATTAAAAATAAAAGCAGAAATATATAAATGGACCAATAAATACATAAATACACCTAAAATGCATCAATTACATTTTAAAAATGAGAACATTACCTCTTGTTTTATCATTCATTTGACCTTAATATTTATTTTTCCAGCTTAGTTCCAATAAATTATAAATTGTAGCACATACTTTTGTTTTTCCTTTTACTTGTACATGATTTGTGTCTCTTAAATGATTCTATTTAATTATTTTTTAAATAATTTTTCCCACAAGTCTTTTCATTTCCATGAGTTGCTTTTACATTTCTCTGTCTCCTGTTTTGACTTTACCGTATGCATTTCTGCCTCATAATGCGAATAAGTGGGGCGGGCCTTCTTGGGTCAGCTCCTCTCCTATTGGTCAACAGACAGGAAGGAGCAGGAACCATGCGCCTGTTCATGCTTGTGCTGCTTCAGTTTAGATTAAAGTTTAGTTTAAAACAAAGGCAAGGAGGAAAAACACTTTTAAGTTCACCTTTTTAATTCAATTGATGCATTTTAAGTGTATTTATTTATTTATTTATCCATTTATATATTTCTGCTTTTATTTCTAATTATGTCAGTTCCGGTCCTCCATAAATTAGCTGTGGCAGCCAATTTTGGATTGAACTAACACCAAAATGTTGTAAATATGGGTCCAACGTTTATTTTCTGCATGTGTCAATCATTTGCTTCAGTGGTTTATGAGGTATTTGGTGACAAACAAGATCAAGCACATTATTTTTCATAAAATAATATGGTTTAAAATCACTCAAGCACATCTGCTTAAATGACATGGTTTAGTCCTCTTTAGTGTGAGCTGTTCCTGCAACACAAACTGCTAAAACAGATTTATTGCAGGTGTTTTTAAAACAAAAATATCTCGTGTCTGAAACGTCTCCATGTCCACTAACCGTGGATGTTGTGGTTGCCTGGGTTGAAGCATCTTCTGAATGTCAAGTTCACGTTGGGCGTGGATGTTAGGAATGAGAGGCAGCTTTATGTTTTTGGGTGTGGGTTTGACCAAGGTTAAAGTTTGAAATCATAGATGGTGTTATGTTGCTAACAGCTGTTCTTTCACAGGAAGTTGTTAGTTTTTAGCACACGTAAATCTGTCTCCTCCGTTGTTGTTGAAGTGATTTAGAAATAATTAGAGTTCCTGATTGCACTCTCTCTTGCACTGTCTGTTTTTCCCAAAGAGAGTGTGTGCGACTGAACACAGGAATAACCGTGAGGTTTTCAGGCTCTGGTTACAAAGTTCTCATGAGAGACATCTATAAATACCAGGACTGGACTCTCAGCCAATCACAAGCAGCCTGTTGACTTCATGTCCAACCCCACGGTCCTCCGTCCTTTCATCAGCACATTACCCAGCAGACACAGGGGCAGCAGACCAAGGCCCTCCTGGCATGGTGGAGAGGTGGAGAGTGACAGAAGTCAAGTCTGTGTGTCACATTCCACGCATGGCTTCAAAGTAAAACAGAGCGTCGGTTTACGTTTTTACTTGTTTATTGGTACATGCAACACATTTTAATAGGAAGTAGTTGTTTTATGGTGGGCATCATTTCAAGGATCTTTGCAGTGTTGTATAAAGTACCAGAAAGTGATACTTGAGTAAAAGTACAAGTATCTTAYYAAAAAATTACTTTGGTAAAAGTTAAAGTCTCCTTTAGGAATATTACTTGAGTAAAAGTCTTAAARTATCTGATATTTTTTGTACTTAAGTATTAAAAGTCAAAGTATAGATTTAAAAAGAGCAGTTAGATTTTCTGTAAGGACATTTATTAGGAGGTGACCTCCCCAAAAACTGCAGAAATGACTGTTGTATTAAAAGAATGAATGGATGTTAAATTTAGGATGCACTAGTCCAGCTGTTTCAGTTTATATACATATATCAAGGCTGCACAAAGCTTTTCCCCAAAATGAAAATCTATCTGAGGGCTGCGGCCAAATGTAATAATAATAATAATAATAATAATAATAATAATAATAATAATAATAATAATAATAATAATAATAATAATAATAATAAAAATTCATGAAATACAAATACTTCTTAAGTACAGTACTTTTATTTTAAATGATTCTGTCCTGCTGGAGTGTGACATGATTTGTTTGTGTACAAACTAATACAGTATCAGAGTTTTATATATTTATACTTCTCATTCAACCACAATTAAATTCACTCTATCTAGGAGGCACAGTTTGTATGGATAGTATTTATTTTTTTACAATAACAAGCTGCAATAAATACAAGCAAAAATGAAATAAAAATAACAACTTTCTACTTCTTACCTTTTGTAAAAATGTAAGGAGTAGAAGTCAAAAGTAGGCTGAAAAATAATTACTGTAGTAAAGTACAGCTACCCAAAAATTATACTTAAGTACAGTACAAAGTATTTGTACTTAGTTACTTTACAACTCTGGATCTTTGCATGGAAAACATGCAAACTGAACTCTGTTTTGCAGCTTGAAGGTGCAAAAAAAAAAAGAAAGTAGTTAACCTGTTCAGCTTATTCTCTTTTAATCACGTCCAAATCTATATTTCCTTTCTCCATGTAACACCTCTGCCATTAGAATAAGGTCCCTGCTCTGTGAGTGACATGATCAATATGACAGGTATTTTCTGGCTCAGCAGGTGTGTTCATTTCAACCCTGCAGCACAAACAGCTGAACGTGTTCTTAATGCACACGTGCTGACACGTATAAAACAATGTACTGCAGAGGCTGGATGGTCTGAAGGCTTCTTGTTCCACATAAATCCATTTTAAGCTCACGTGCTGGGCTGGCAGGTCTAAACACACATACCTTCTCTGATAGTTATGTTGTTGCACGTGTGACAGTTTGACTTTTATATTTAGTCATATGGCTGCTGCCAGGTGATTCGATGTCTGAGTGATAAACTATCTCCAGCAGTGGGGATTTTTAAATGTTTTATTTAGTTCTTTAATGAAGCAGAAAGTTGGGGTTTAAGCATTTTTGGGTCAGTGATAAACATTAGATTTCAGTCTAACAGATAAGTTATGATCATTTTGTAAAAACATGAAATCCAACAGAATTAAGCAGAAAATCTGTGTCAGCTACTTTATTAATTATTATTAGTTTATTTTTTGACTGATACTCAAATTTTAAAACCATAAGTCAAACATAGTTGTGTATAAAACAGGTTTGTGGCAGTAAAAAAACTCACAGAAGTTTAAAAGATTCATATAAAATAAGCTTTTTATCCAAACAATCATCTAAAAATCCCCATCTAATCTCCCCTTTTTAATGCAGTTTGATTTATTTTCCCACTGTGAGACTTTGACCGAACCTTTTAGTTATCGAGCGGCTCCTCCGACTCGAAATGTTTTGAATCGAACGGCCGATAAACTGAAACGATTTTCATTAAGATCAGAGTAGAAAACTGGATTATTGAGCTTAAAGTTGCTTTGGAAGCAGACTTTCATGCATCAGATGCATAAAACGTTTAGGAAATAGTGAAGTTATCTCACAAAAGCAAACTTTACTGATCCAATAAACTAATTATATTAAATGTTTTATTAAAAACAAACCCAGTTCTGCAAGAATAAACCTTTTATTTTCTGCCAAACTCATAAGATATGACTATGATTGTTTGGTTCATTTGTGAGACTCTGATGTTTTATTTTTATCCAGTTTTTCATTAATTTTTGCCTGTTTTTACTGGCAGACACCTCTGCGTGGCTGCAGTGATCGACACGTGTAACCTTTAGACAAAAAGATTTGTTGCTGACTCATAGAACAGCCTTGGTTTCTGAAACTCTGAAAACTATTCAGCCTTGCTCACAAAGAACATTTCGCTCTGCACAGTTCACTACAACACCATTCAGCTGCCTTTAACATCATTCCTCCACACTGTTTACTTCTCAGCTGAACTTTTTTGCAGCTGGAGGTTGTTTTATGATTATTATTATTATTTACTCACCGCTTGTCTTTCTTGCGTCTCCCAGGGGCCGGCGTTTACTTCCTGTCCTGCTCAGAAGGAGAGCAGATCAGTTTCCTGTTCGACTGCATCGTCAGGGGGATCGCCCCCAGCAGGGCGCTGCGACCCACCCCACCAGGTGAGCCCGACTCCAGTCAGGAACCACTGAAAAATGTCTACCTTTAGGAGTTTAGAGAAGGTCTGCTGGTCCTTTTTTATTGTGTGACTTTGACTTCTATTCTAAGTTTACTATGTGTTTAGTGCATGTATGTGTCAGGCAGCATGCTAACGGAAACACAACATGCTTTACTCCCCCCGACAGGTCAATCTGTAGATTAAGGGGTCATGTTTTTGTGGGTTGTGTCACATTGTTTACTCGTTGCACAAGCAGCATACAGAGGAAATGACAACTTTCTGAATAAAAGTCAAAAATCACCATCACTTGTTAAAACAAATATTTTTATTGTCTTACTTAAGCAGTGGAGCTTTTTGGTGTTGGTTAAAAGTAAATTTGGACTAGCTAAAACAGAAGACAAGAAAACTATGGGGTGCTGTTTGTAAAGTTACACGGTCAAAAATTACCACCAATATTTTTGTTTTATGTAGCCTTTTATAAGAAAAAAAAGAACAGATTTATTTTTCAAAGTCAGTTTTTCACCATATGATTCATACATTTATAAATGTCATCGTTAATAAACAAAATATTTAACTTACAAATTAAATATTTAGTTAACAAACTAAATATTTAACTTGTGACTTAAAAATTTAGTTTTGAACTAAATATTTAGCTTGAAACTTAAATATTTAGCTAGCTACCTCAATATTTAGGTTGCAACTTAAATATTTAGCTAGCAAGTTAAATATTTAACT
>NW_013952585.1:740504-742176 GCF_001266775.1 Austrofundulus limnaeus | reverse complement strand
ATTTATTTATTTATTTATTTATTTTGCTTGCTGTTTTGGAGGCACTGGTGGTGGAGTAATAAAAGTCCAACCAATCAAGTTAAAAAGTCAGCCACATCACTGAGCGACATGAAAGTTTAGATTTATTTCTGTGAACTGGCACAGCTGCAGCAGCGCCGGGCTCCCTGAGCCAAAAGCTGCCGCTGCCACAGAAGCATATCAGGCTTCACAGGTGACGCTCACTTCCTCTTAATTTCCACAGCAGTAGTTTTAGAGCAACCAAACACTCAATCAGGCTGGAATGAAACGAAGAACACTTCGACTCCGGGTATGCACACTGCTTCCAGCAGAATCAGTACATTTATCAGCGTCTGTCTGTGTTTCTTGTGTGCGTCGCATGGAGAAACTCTCGACTCCCAACAGATGTCATTATTTTTTTTACATGCGTTCTCTTATCTCTGTGTGAGCACACTTCTGTTATTCTGTCTGTGTTATTCAGTAAGCATCTGAGCGGAGTGGAGTGAGCAGGAAATGAAAAAACTATGTGTGGTTTTGTGTGTGAAAATATGGGGTGTCGTTTGTAACGTTACAGTCAAAAATTACCACTAATACAATATTTTTGTTTTATTTAGCCTTTTATAAGAAAAAAAGAACAGATTTATTTTTCAAAGTCAGTTTTTCACCATATGATTCATACATTTATAAATTTCATAGTTTATAAACTAAATATTTAACTTACAAATTAAATATTTAGTTAACAAGCTAAATATTTAACTTGAAACTTAAATATTTAGTTATCTACCTAAATATTTAAGTTAAATATTTAGGTGAAAAACTGACTTTGAAAAATAAATCTGTTCTTTTTTTCTTATAAAAGGCTAAATAAAACAAAAATATTGGTGGTAATTTTTGACCGTGTAACTTTACAAACGGCACCCCATAGAAAACATCTATAATGAGTTTATATTAGGGGAAAAAAAGTTGCTGCTTTGATGAAAAGAAAGTACAAAATTACAAAGTAGAGTTTATTTGGTTGTTCTGCATCAGTCTGATCTGAACCCAGGGACACTCGGCGCTGAGCAGACTCTATAATTAACCTGGACCACCTGCAGTAGGGGATGTTAGCCGACACCTCGCATAGCGTAGTGAGGAAACTTGGCGTTAGCTGCAGTCCAGAGGCAGAGGTCCAGGAGATGGGTCGTTAACAGCAGAAACACACGAACACGTCGACCTTCTGCACACCACCACCTCAGCAGCTGCTTCCTCCTCTGCTCTCACTCCCAGCTGCAGCGTGTGCGTATCAGATGTTCAGTGTGTGATCGGCTGGATCTGACCCGGAATTGACATTTAAACATTTAGTTCTGTCCCCTGGAAGCGGCTGGGAGATGTAAAATTTACAAGCTGGGGCAACATTTGGAAATGCGCTCACATCCACAGCAGACATATTAAAACACATTAAAGTTTTTATGACATCGTTCTTAATGAAACGGGTTTCATTTTTGAACATCGAACTGTAATTTTAGGTTTTGTTCCGATATGAATGTGTTTTGACCTTCTGTGAGGAATAAAAACAAACTTTATGAAGGTTGTGTTCCACTACAGGAGGTTAGGAGGTAAAATGATGGATATTTGAGTAACGTTTTGTTCTGATCCAAGTAGAAAAAAAATCTACAATTTACATTTTGATTTATAC
>NW_013952585.1:738324-740334 GCF_001266775.1 Austrofundulus limnaeus | reverse complement strand
ATTATAAATAACAAGGTGAAACTCAGCACCAAAGCATTGATTGGTATGCCTCCTCCTTCTCTAGGCATGTCTGCCTTTGAAGCACAACTTTGTGCAGATGTTAGTGTGAGCATGTTCACACAAACCATTGTACTGGAAATTTTATAATGGAAACACAGCAGATGAAGTTTGTGGCCTGGGAAATAGATATGTATGTTGCTTAGATCACTGTATAAACCAAAAGATAATTCTCTAGTGGTTAATTAATCAATTTACACATGAAGCAAACAATGTCATTGTGTCGCTCTGAATGGGACAAATTACCAGATTTACCAGCTTCATTTGTTTATCTTTGAACAGTCACACATTAGAACAACACAAATCCAAGTTATCATATTTACTGCACAACAAACCTATGATTTTTTAAGGTATATTCAGATCTGTAACATGTGTCAAGAGTTGAAAATTAATATAATTTAACCTGTTAATGAAGTTCAGTGTTGGGTTGTATCGTTCAAAACAATAATTTGTTTTCCTTTTTTAACCAGGTACTTTATTTGTACTGTTAAGGAATTAGAAAAAAATACCAGTTTTATATTACCAATCATCATAAATGACTTTGACCTTTTGATGCTTAAATCTAATCAGACTGAGTACTACCCTAATGGAGTTACTGCTTGTTTGTAAGTAAATATATAATTTCAGTCAGGAGATATCTTGCACACAAGCCCACCTGTGACAGATCGGCACTAACACACAGAGAACAGAAGCCTCCAGCCCCAGTGGGCGGAGCCATAATAAACCCATAGTTTTTGTATTTATGTGTGCCCTTCTTTTTTGAGCATGTCTGTTTTAGGAATAAGCACGAAACATTCCTCTTCTCTCTTGTACGATTAAAGTTCATTCTTGTTTCCAAGTAAACCAAAATAAAGTGTCTTTATTGTACAAACAGCAGGTCTCAACGCGGATCCTGCTTTAGCAGAAGAGCGGATCAGTCAGGAGACCTCTGAGCTGGAGAAAAGACTCAGCCTGTTGTCTCACTGCAGCCTGGCGAGCAGCTCAGGTAAGCCTCCCTTCATCAAGCGACACGTCACCATTTAGCATTTTGTGGTACAGCGTAGTGCATCATGTGGAGGCGGTTAGATCAGATGTTGCCATGAATTATTAATCGGATCATCATCAATCCACCCGGTACAGTTGGACCGGCAGCGCTTGTGTCCTGAAAGTTTAATCAGGTCTCGGTAAGAAAAGTGACAATCTGGGCTAGTTTCTGTCATGGTTATGTGCAAAGTGTTAGTCAGAAATATGAGGCTCTCTGTGGGCGGAGGTCCCATGAATCACTTTTACTGCCTGCCTCAAACTGTCAGAGTTTGGGAAGAATAAGCTGATGGATTTGTTTGCTTTCACTGTGCAGAAACTACGGTAAATGACAACTATTAAACTACATTCTGCCGTAGAGTTTAGGTAAATTGGACCAAAACACAGACGTGTAGGAGACGGGTTCAGGAGCAAAACTGGAGACCAGTGGAGTCACTAGGCCTATTTTAGGGGCTGGATCCCCACTAAAATATTTTAAAGCCCCGCTAAATTATTTTGGTTAAATTTTTTTTATAAAAATCCAATATGATGTGGTCTGAATAAATAACAATTTAATATTTCATTATTAACTTAAATATATGATCATAAATCTGTCAGTTTCCCTTTAATTTATAGTGCAAGGCAGAAATCCTCTTTGGTGCGTCGTTATCCATTCCATGCTAGCAAGTTTACATACAGAGCGAGCTAAGTGCAGCATGAAGGCTCAGCAAACAGACCAGGGGAATGCTCAGTGAAAAGTGGATATACAAAAGTTTTTCAAGAAAGTAAGTATTAATTAGTAAAGTAGTGTCGGTATTCACAGATCTAAAATAGTTTTAATGTTCAGTTTGGGAGTATTTTTGAATTGATGTTAAAATTTATGTTAAAATATTATTTGGCCTTGAATGTGTATTATATACTGTATGTGTGTATATATATATATGTGTATATATA
>NW_013952585.1:728998-731709 GCF_001266775.1 Austrofundulus limnaeus | reverse complement strand
GTGTGTGTGTGTGTGTGTGTGTGTGTGTGTGTGTGTGTGTGTGTATATATGTGTGTGCGTGTGTGTGTGCATATATATGCATGTGTGTGTGTGTGTGTGTGTGTGTGTCTGTGTCTCCTGGGGGCTAAGCCCCCTTGTCCTTAAAACCTAGTGACACCCCTGATGGAGACTTTATTAGCTGATCTCATGACAATAAACAGGAAATTGGCAAAATGCAGGAAAGTACACAGATTCAAGTATAATCTGGAGGTTGAGGACATCTATGGGTTAATAAAACATAGCTCCTCTGAAACCTAATGAAATCCAAGAAAATCTGTCAGGATAAACTTAAAATTCCTTAAAGGAATATTCCAGAACATTATTGACTTTGCCATTTGGTGCAGGGGGATACAACTGCCTTCAGTAAATGAATTTCTTCTGACCTCCTGCTTCTTCTCCTCTCCAGCCTCCTCTTCCAGTTACAGCCCATCTGCTGCCGGGGACGACCGCAGCATCTCCAGCTCCTCATCCAGCCAGTCAGAAACCAGCTGCGGAGGCAGACCTCCCTTCTGGATGGAGCCGTCGCTTAGATCCCTGCTCTCCAACGAGACAGCGTCCAGCACGTCCACGCTGAAAGCTCTGACCAGATCAGAGGACCGACTGGGGGGCCCGGGGATGGGGGGGCCTGGGAGCCGCCCGTCCTCTGCCCAGCTCTGTCCTCGGGGCCTCCATGACAGCGGGCGGCAGAGCTCCTTGGACAGCGGGATTGGGATTGCGACCGGCAGCCAGTCGTCTTACTCTGGGAGCTACTCCTCGTGTGCGGGGAGTTTGGACATGGCCAGTCAGGGAGGCGGGGAGGAGTATGGCTCAGTGGTCAGCCTTCCTCCTCAGCCTCCCCCTGCACCTCCTCCAAGCCCACCTCCGTCACCTGTTCATGGACGCTCTGCCTCCTCACAGGCCTGCACGTCTAAAAATCGTGCATCTAACAGGCACAGCGAGGAGTACCAGCCCCCCAGCCTGCTCAGGTGGTGGTATGACACCCCCAGGAGTCTCCTTCAGGCCTTGTCACTGAGAGGACCACCTGCTCGGGGGGCCACACCTGACCCGAGCGAAGGTGATGGTCAGGGACAGGTGTTAAACACAGACGAGAGGACAAACTCTGTGGACCCTGAGAGGACAAACTCTGTGGACCCTGAGAGGACAAACTCTGTGGACTCTGAGAGGACAAACTCTGTGGACTCTGAGAGGACAAACTCTGTGGACTCTGAGAGGACAAACTCTGTGGACTCTGAGAGGACAAACTCTGAGAGCAATGATGGGCGGTCCACACCCAGACCCCAGCTCGTCCCTGTAAGCCCAGCTCACAGAGAAACACAGGTACGAGCAGAGCCACACGTCTACATTCTCCCATCCTCAGACTTCAAACTCTTGCTTTTGTTTTGTTTTTGCTCCGACGTTTTTGCATTAAATGATAAAATAAAGAAAAATGATTTGAAATGATAAGAATTACAGCTGGATTTACTAATAAATGTGACCCATCACATCGAAACGAGGATTAATTCCAAAAGGGGAATGTGGAGAAATGGGCAGATATAGGGTTTTGATTTAAACGTGTGCAAAAATTGCATTTTGTCAAAATATAATGAATTCATGCCTTATCTTATTTGAATGAACTGTCTGAAATATAATCCTAAAAAATTTTTTTGAAGCATGTTTTTAGCTGTAGCAAAAAAAGAGAGAGAAAGAAAGAAAGAAAGAAAGAAAGAAAGAAAGAAAGAAAGAAAGAAAGAAAGAAAACCCTGATTTTGAGGAAAAATGCCTTTTAATGTCCTGATGCATCTCAGTAATCCAGGTAAAAAATCAAAAGGAAAAAAATTGTATAGGTCTTCTGGACGGGTTCTTCTTTAATGAAACGTTTAGTCTCTCCTCCAAGAGACTTCTTCAGTCTGAGAGTTTCAGGCCTTTTAATATTTTTCCCTGTGAGCTAGCAATGTTTTTGTTTCTTTCCACCCAGGGAATCTTAATATACAAATACTATTTGAGGTTTCCTCTTTATATTGACATCAAAAATTACTCAATAAATTTACATAAAATTAGGATTCAGACCCAACAGTAATGCATTATCGTAACCAACAAAACAAATAAGTCATATCTCCAGATCCACTTATGATACCAGAATGATCCAGGTATCAAAATGTAGCTTTTAAAGCCAAGAATTTGAAAATGTAATTAGGTCATTTTGACCAGATTTGACTTAATCCTCATTTCGATATGATGGGTCACAAATAGGCTAATAAATAAATGGCTTTTTTATACCAGTCGAGTTTATTTATTACAATTTTAATCAACAAGGAACTAACAAAGTCTGAGGAAGAAGGAAGGATAATGAGTTTTTATTTTTTTGCATCTGCAATCATAAAAATTTAAATACTTCTGTGTAAGACGACGGTAATCTAAATCTAAAATATTTAAGTATTCTCATTTTTTTTCTTTACTAAATGTCTATTTTCACTGCTAACAAAGATACAAGAATGCTCGATCAAAATGTTTCCTTTTAATTAGTTCTGAAGTGACTCTGGTCAACGAGCTGCGTTCTGCCGTGTTTTCAAACAAAGGGATTCATTCGTGCACTGACGACGTGTTTTCCCAGTTCCTGCCATGTGTGCTGGTCTAAATGACTTTGGTTGTCTTTGGTCTGAGCACCACAGGGTGGGTGTGTGTGTGTGTGTGTG
>NW_013952585.1:723352-728614 GCF_001266775.1 Austrofundulus limnaeus | reverse complement strand
GTGTGTGTGTGTGTGTGTGTGTGTGTGTGTGTGTGTGTGTGTGTGTGTGTGTGTGCAGGATGTGTGAAGATGAGAGAGCAAAGGGTGACAGACAGAAGTACACGAGTGGTGCTGAAGCTAATAGAAGCTCTGAGTCCTGCTGCATGAAACACAAATGATAGTTCTTCACATCATTCTGGAAGTGTCGGTGTTTTACTGGAGGCAAATAAAAAGCCACCCTGACACTGGTAGTATCACGTCTGCTGAGATAAACTACATGACAGTTACTAACGCCCAGCTGCTTGGCTTATTAGCAGCTGTGAGGAGGAGAGAATGGCCCGGTTGGCTCACTGTCATTTCTCAAGTCAGAGGCAGACGCCCTTTTGTCTCATGTCTGCCTCTTCTGTCTTCACCTCTTTTCTCAAGCCTTTCTGTGTGCATCAGGGCTAAACTACTCCGGGGGCCACAGTTACTGCAGGAAACGGCTCAGGGGCCGAACATCTAGCATATAAGTCATTATGTAAATAAACCAAGTATTACAAAGATCTGTTACCTTTAAAATAGTTTATTTTGCTGCATTTAATCATAAATACAACAGACAGAACACTATGTAATAAAAGTAGTGATAATAAAACCATATCAAAAACAAAAAGAACACATTATGCCTCTTATTTAACACAAATAATATTTTGACATCTCCGACTTGCCAACCTTTTAAACCAGTTTTATTTTTACTTTCATAGTTTTATCTTCAACTGCTTGTAGTTTTAACCATCTTAGATTTTCATAGAATTGGTTTAAACCAGCTTCTAGCCAAGATTCTGATGTTTCTGTAGATATTACACGTCTACGTCTAACTAAAATAATTTAAAGTAATTAAAGTAGAAGAGCGGGGTGGTTGGGATGAACGAACCAATCGGCAGGCCAAACTTTGGCTGTCAGATGAATAGCCCTGGTGTCCCTGTTACCTTCAAATAGCCAGTACCAGGATAGGACTAATCGTTGTGCAGAAGAAGCGATTGCTTCTGACTTTAAAAACTGTTATAACCCAATTAATTTTACATACTCATTTAAAATTTTATATATTTGTATAAAGAACTTAATCCAATAAAATACTTTGTTAGTAACTCATTTGTATTTGTTGTATTATGGTTACATAAAATCAAGTGTTTAAAATGTTTTTTCCTTTATTTTAGGCTGAAAGCTCTTCATTCTCAGATTTTTCTGCAACCTTTACTCCAGCTACACAAAGTGAGTTTGTAAACGTTTGAATTCTACAAAACAATGCATTCAGACCTCTGTTAATCATTTTCTGCACATTATTCTAATATTGCTAAAGACAGAGTAAAGTGTTTGTAGATTCATCAATTCATAACAAATCAGTCAAATAACAAATACTTATGCTGATAAACTCACACGTTATTGCTTGAATAAATGATTTGTTGTTTTGCTAAAAGTTTGACAGTTTAAAACATGTGTTCTCAGAGCTGTGTGTGAGAGAGAAACTCTGTGAAGGTGAGGATGCTGGGAAACTAGGCAGCCTGAGCAGAACGCTGCTGTCTTCACCGCCCTCTGCTCCTCCTCCTCCTCCGGTTGTGTTCAGGCTGCCATCGGCAGGTGGGAGGAAAAAACAAATCATGTCATGTTGTCCTTATGTTTTTGAAACAAAAAGTGATTTTTTTTTAATTTATTGAAAAATATTTATCTCCACAGCTACGTTCCTGTCTGCCTTTGAAGCTCGTCGGCTCACTTCCACTCAGAACGAGCCTCGTGGTGGAAGAAATGTAAATTATGTGAATATCCCCCTTGGCCTCCAAAAAGCTCTGACTGCAGGGCTCCTGTACACGGAGCTGGACCTGCAGAGACACGCTTCAGCTCCGGTGTCCAGTTCTTACAGCGTCGTGGGAGGCGACTCCCTGCAGCTCTACAAACCTGGTAAGACGAGTGGAAATAGACAAAAAAAAGCATTTTTCTGTGTTTTCCAGGCTTTTGGCTCAGCCTCTCCCACCTTCATCCTTTAATGAATGTGAAACACGTGACTGGATTCATCAGGGATCGTTAGTAAATGTCAGGCTGGAGACAGCAGAAGTGAAATATGAAACATCTGTTTCTTTATGCAGCTGCTGCTTGATTTATTCACTTTTCTTTCTGCTCCACTGCTATCCTCAAAGCTGCCTGCATGTTCTTATCATTAAGTCAAAATAAACCAGCATTGAAACCAACTTATTCATTCGTTAATGTAGATTATGGCATATACAGAATTAAAAAAAGTTATTTGAAACATTTAATTTGTTTTTGTTTCAGTGCCTAATTTAAATAAAAATAGACGTTTGCAAAGTTAAAATAAAGCAATTTATTACAGTGAAAAGGCAATTTACAACAGTTGAAACTTGATAAAATGCAAAGACGTGATTAGAAAAAGCAACATTTAATTACATGTGATAAAAAAGATGAACAACAAAACATTTCTAATCAGTTTTCTGAATCTCAGTTTAACAGATCACAGCAGGTTTTTTTTACTACTCTGTCAGGAAAATATATAAAATCTCCCCATTCCCCCCCAGCAGAAGCGGACTCCATCAGGTACGCCCACCTCGACATGGCTGCCATGGAAACAGCTCAGAGAGTGAGGGCGGAGCCTGTTCAGGGCAGGAAGGACAGGCTGACTCAGCTGGAGAGCAGGTGGCGAGGGCCACCCAACTGACTCTGCCACACCGAACTGGACGATCCTTCAGAGGAGGTTTCACTGCAGGCTCTGTCCTCCTGTTAGCTCACAGATCACTGCTGCACTTAAACACACACACAGTTTTACCAGGACACACAAGGTCCTGCAACAATCCATTCCACTGAAACTGAAACACAGGACTGTGGGAGGTCTTTGTGCTGCTGTCGTCTAACTTGTTAGAGAACGTTTGACTTCACTAGTGTTTTCCAGCTGTTCACTCCTGAAATGCATGGCACTTACAAATGTTGAGTTAGGAATTTTAAAGAAATGTTTTTATTTGTTCAGATCATTAAAAAAATATTCATACCACGTTTTGTTGTTACAACCACAAACTTCAAAATAATAATTACTCACGATTTTATGTCATAGACCAGTGGTCTGCAACCTTTGTGATCAACAGAGCCATTTCTGCTACTTGACGTACCAATAAAACATGTCCAGAGCCACAAAACAAGCTACAAATGTCATTATCAACTGGTGGTCCATGGGCCTTCTTGAGGCCTTTTCGGGAACCTTTACAGCCATTGGAGGTGACATTATAAAACTAAAAAATGTATTGTGAATTTTATTATTTACTATTAGTTTTACATATCAGGACAAATGAAAATATATTCATTAAACAAGGAACATGCTGTTTATAATTTATACTGAATTTCATAAAAAACTAGTAAAACTGAACTATTCAGGCATATTATGTAGTCTTTAACTTATTCAAAGTTAATTCTGATGGATTTGAGAGAAAGATCATAAAAATAAGTTGTCTTATTTAAATGCACAACAGGCTAGCATGAGCTAATCAACATGTTTTAATTTTTGCATTAGTACTGATCACACATTTGCATACAAATTGAATTCCGTTGTGGGTATAAAAAACTAACAAAATATTATTCTGTTATGTTTGGCCACATTTTCAAAGATCCACTGCAGAGAGACCAAAGAGCTGCAGGTTGCAGACCCCTGTCATAGACCAACAAAGCAGTGTGTAATTCTGTAAGCTGAATGAAGATGACAAAGCCGAGAACCACAGTGACAAGACATTCTGGAGACTCCCTCATGAATGTTCGCCAACATATGGAGCTGTAACGATGCATTTACTGACAGCCAGTGTTTAGGGTTACAGCAGGATCTGATCTCACAATGAGATTAAGCCCTCCTGGATGCACTGACACCTTACAGAGCCACCACTCACCCAGCTATCATTCCACATCAGAGCAAAGCTTTCGATTGAAATAAGCAGCTTAGAGTTAGATCCCCCTGTGCAAATTGCATTAATCAAAGCCCATGTGGCCCGAGCAGGACATGGCTGACTAATCAGCCAGCCAGCAACATTATTTATCACAGCAATCAATGCTTCTGCTGCTGGTCTGAGAGGACAGGAACTGATGAATGGAAAAGCACAATATGTGTTTCAATTTCTCTCTTCCTTCCTAACATTATTTGGACGAATTGTTCAATATTTGACACAAATTTGTTTTGCTGGCCTCACTTCTCTGCCTATTATCTCTGAGGAGGGAGAAAAAAACATGAGGGATGAGTTAAGAAAATGTAACATTGTACCAGAAAAAAGCTTTTTAATGTCACCAGAGATTTCTTTCCTCTAGAAAACCTGTAAGTATGGATTTATTTTATTTTGTTAAACCAAAACAGGAAGCATACTTTTAAACAATATTTTTTAAAGCATTAACGTAAGCTGTATATTCTCCTCGTAAAGTCAAAATTGTGATTTAATGTAGGGGATTTTAAGTTTCCTTTTCTTCTCTCCTAAAATACAAATGTATTCAGACAGTTGTAGCATCGCTGCAGTATTTCAGCTAACACACAACATGAGAGCAGCCTGTGTGATTTTGTATTTATTTGCATTTAGTGATAAACTGCTGCTCAGAAGCTAAACCACGTGTTCTTATTTCAGATTCCACACAGACATAATTAGGCTAAACGATTTGTGATAAACACAGTTCAGGGTTTTTACTGTATAAAAAAAACTAAATCTTCCATAAACACAGATTTTTTTCTTACAGACAGTAGTTGAAAAGGAATGGTTGTATTCAGCTCAGGTTGTGTAGCTTCAGAGTTTGTTGTGTTCTCAGCCTTGTCGCCATCAGGAGCCGAACCTCTCAGAGCTCATTGTGCTGCAGACCTTGGCGAGAGATCTTATTGGCCAGGTCCTGCAGGTGTTTCTTCATCTGAAATCCAACGATAGGAAGCAGATGTGATCACAACGTGTTAGAAATGCATATCTGCTCTGGCAGCTTGTTTCCTGTGGTACACTGAAAAGTTCTGTTAGTGATTTACTGAAGTCTGGGTTCTATATATGTTTTTGTAATATGTTAACAGATTAACTTGGTTTTGTATTAAAAAAATAAAGATTGTGGTTTAAAAACAAAAGTCAGTGTGAGAGTTTAAGTTTTCTAATGTTCAGTGTGAATTGCATGTAGATGTATATTTAGGTTTATGAATATATTCTGGTATTTCATAATTTAGTAGGTAAACAAACTGTTGTTTTAGTCTTTATGAAATTGTAACTTAGAATAAGGAAAAACAAGAACATATATATATAT
>NW_013952585.1:712460-723172 GCF_001266775.1 Austrofundulus limnaeus | reverse complement strand
ATATTTTTGTTTTACTTTGTTTTCTACACGTTTGAAATAAACTAAAAAAAATTATGGCTGATTGGTGTATTTAACAGAACTTTCCTTTCATAAATCTTTGAAAAAAAGAGCTGTTTGTGATGAATCATGACTCACAGGCTGTAACACCTCCAATTCTATTTGAAATTTAGTGATTAACAACTCATACATGGATGTGATGATCTTAAAAACAATCTGTTTTTATTTAATGTGAAGAATTAAACCTAACAGTTCATGTTTTGCCAGGATTCTCATAACGACAACAATAAAATGAAACTACAGATGGTTCTCATCTCACCTTGTAGCCCATTTCCCTGGTCTTCTCAGAGAGTGTGTTGTACTTCTCCTGGTTCCTCTTGATGTGCTCCTCATCTCCTAAAGACTCCACATGTCGCAGCTTCTGGTGAGACAGCTCCAGCTGCTCCTGGTAATGGTTGTGCTTCTCCACCTTGGTCTCAAAGTGATGCAGCTCCTCCTAAAGCAACAAAGGAAGGACAGAAGCAAACAGAGTTGTTTAAGTTCACCTTCAGTTGCACGAACAGCTCCACAGAGGAGCTGAAATACACTTCAGGCAGCAAACAGAGAAGAAATGTCTGAGGGATTCATCTGATCTCCAACTAAGATAAACTTAAAAAAAGCTGCATTCGTCTGCTCGAGGGAGAAATGGATGAAAAGAGAATCACTTGAATTCAAACACTTCTGTGACACGAACTCAACAAAAACTCTTTTTTTGAAACAAGTCAAAACATGAAGCAAAGCTCACCTTAAGAGAGTCCAGCTCATCTGAGCTGAGGTTGGATCTCTTGGCTGCCTCCCAAAGTTCAATCACTCGAGGCTCCCGAAACTCTACAGAGCCAGACAGAAGAGGAGAGACGGTTTGGAGCCACAACAAAACCCAAGAGAGGAGAAGCTGACTCCGTCATAAAGAGACACTGGCTGATCAGTTGTTCTGTACATTAAAAGATTTCAAATGAAGGACTAAACTCCATGCAAAACTAACAAAACATAAAAGGTCTAACAGTGCTCCCTCCCTGGTAAGAGATGGAACCCCCACTCTTAATTTTGTATCCACCTTAACCCTGGGGCTGCTACTGTAGAGGTTATGGGAAGGACTTCCTGTCAAACACAGGAAACGATAAGCTTTGACTAACCAAGGTAGTGGAGCACGAGTCGCAGTTTATTTGAAAGTAATTTGCGCTCAGATTACCATAAAAATTCTGTTTTTGTTTTGTTTACATTGTACATTGGCCTTGTAGCGTTCAGGAACCTGTTGTGCTGTTTGTGACTGAACCAACAACTGGACTAAACTGGATCAGTGGAATGGCAGCGTTTTGAACACTGACTCAAAAAGTTTCCTGTGAACAGCGGTATAGTTTCCATCGCTTAACAAGTTAGGCCACCTTCTCCAAAAATTGTACTGCACTCCTGTAGTGGGGTGGATTAGGATCAGCCATAGTGAATTGGGTGCATGCATATTAGCTGAAACATTTGGAATTTAGAGCTACACGTACATCAACGATGTGTTGTTGTCTGATTTTGCCGCAGCACTGAAGAAAAGAGTGGCGTGCTGTCGGCTCACCGCTGGAACTTCGCAGTTGCACTGAGAAAGACTTAAAGAACGGCCATACAAAACCAAGAGCGCTCCGCTGATGTCCGGTTTAATGGTACCAGGAAATCAGACCGAATCAGGAAATAACAAGAGTTTTATAATAAGCTTCAGGGCATGACTCTGCCTATATTAATTATGTCATCAGTCGGGATGGGGTCCCTATCATTTTGGTCAAAGCCATGCCCACAAACAAACACCTATCCTAATGATTTTAAAAGTACAACTATGTGTTGTATTTGTTACCAGGCATGTAACTATTAATATAGAATCATTAAGTTCATCAAAAATCACATTCAACAGTCATTACAGTTCTTATCATAAAACTATACTATGTGTAGTATAATTAAAATCAGTGTACTACAAAAGTATTTGTGCTTGAAAGCAATTGAGATCAACTTATTATTTTTTTCTGACAATATTTGTAGCTGATTAGGTCAACTGGGTCAGAGATGAAGCTTTCCAAGCCTAAAAAAGTCACTTCCTGTTGTCAGGGGGCGGGGCTTTGATGATGTCTTATGACCACATGGTATGGTCGGGCATGACTAATCCCAAGTTTGGTGTCTTTTAGCCTTTCTATGTGAAAGTTACAGCTGTCTGAGTTAGTAATGGACAGATAGATGGACAGACTGACGGACGATGGAGACAAAAAACAAGTAACATTATATAAAAGAGGAAATTAGCAGTGAGACAGCATCAGAAGCGTCATCGCCCACTGAAACTTCATCTCAACCACAAACGGATGAATAAGTGAGGAGTGGATGAATAAAAAACTACAAACAAGAAAAAAAGAAAAAGAAATAGAGGAACGCTGAAGCACAAGGACAAACTGATTTACGTCAACACTTGAATGCAGCTCTGAGAGCTCCTTTAAATAACCTCCTGTAAAATACCTGAAATATCCACTCCAATTTACACATTGATTCAATTTAAATGAAAAACACAAAGCACCTGCGTAACACTGTCAGCACATCAACCTGCCAATCCTGAGCCAGCAGCGTGTTACTATAATTCCAGGCGTGTGTGTGTGTGTGTGTGTGTGTGTGTGTGTGTGTGTGTGTGTGTGTGTGTGTGAGGCGATGAGGAGAGGAGTGTGTGTTTTAGCCCCCCTCACCACTGTCTTCATTGAAGCCCTCGTGGCTGATTTTGCGGAGGCGCTCGAAGCCGTGGTTGAGGTTTCTCATTTTCTCCTTCAGCTCGGTGTGCTTCTGCTGCAGCACGTGCTCTTTGGCATCGCCCTCCAGGGGGGAGATCACATTCTTAGGGATTTCTGTTGAGTGGGCGAGACAAGGAGAGGATGAGGATGAGAGGAGCCCACGGGGGGTTCAGCGGGTGGGTGGGTGGCTTAAATGGGAGAGAGAGATGAGAGGAGGCGAGTCCAGGAAATTAATTCATTAATTTCATGGGAAACACACACAAAACCATTATTGCTCCACCTTCTTTCAGTGGGGAGCAATAAATAAAGGAATAGAAAAGAAGAGAGCAAACAACCATTTAACCACAGGCGTTTTGGTGGGAAGCATAAAATAACCCGAAACCGATCCACTTTATATTCATATAATAAGTCCGTTCCTCCATAAGAACCATAAGCAGTTTATAAGTCCAGACTCAGTGGGTAATACCAGSAAGTTATGAGATTTCTGTTCATCTTAACAGAAAAGTGAGGAAGAARAACTCAACAAAAGGCCAAACAGACTGCCTGAATATCAGCTGACATTTGGATCRAATGGAGAAAACAAACAATAAGCTGAGGGTAGGTGGGGGTTCTGTGAAGGTAAACACAGACTCCCCTGAAGGCAACATGTGATTGGCTGAACATTTAAATGCACCAGACAAGCAGAAAAAAATACCCCTGGCTCGTTCTGTAGCAGTGTTGTGATGCGACGTGCTAATAATAAATAAAAAATAAATAATAAAAAAAGATTTGGCACAAAAAAACACTGTAAAGTGTTGGTATCTGAGAGAGTTGTGCTCATCTTCTCCGAGTCTTTATGAAAAGAGGAGGCTGTCAGTCCTGTGAAGCGATGAGCATGAACAGAGCAAAGAGCAGCAGGAGATCCTGCGAGCTGTCTGCCTCCTGCCTGCCACCCACGTACCTGACCACATGTCTGAACAAATAAAGCTCCTCACACATCCAAGCCTCATCCTGAAAAACAGTTCACTTTAGTCTCACTTTTTCATTTGGGMAACGATCAAAAAAAGAAAATCAGATGTGATTCAAAGATGTGAACATAAACGTGTCGAACAATGAATATGTTAGCATGTCGATCCAGCCAGGGKGAAATCACAATATGGGGTCCTTTATAGCTGCTCAGGGTTTGGTATGGACATCAACAGAAGGCAGATAGTGACCCTCGAGGACCAGGAYTGAAGACCTCTGCCTTAGATGATAACAGAACAGGTGGTGTAGTTAAAAAAAAGAGATTTACCCTCGGTTCGGCTGACAGTGTCCATAAGGATGTTGTACTCGTGGATTTTTTCCTTGTGGTGCTGGAACTCCCTTTTCAGACTCTGCAGCTCCTCAGGGCTGAACTTCCCTGAGTTCTGGGCCTGTTGGTGGAAGAGGAGTTAGCCTTGACACGATCAGAACAAAGGTTTTGTGTTTGAACAATTTTGAAAACGTTACAGAACAGTCATCCTCTAAGAGACTTTATCAAATCCTTGGTTAGTAAATATAAATGTGTTTTTTTTTAAACCAAACCTCTAGGTTATTTGGTGTTCCTTTGAGGTTTAAATCATGACTAGCCTAAATAATGTCACAAACCAGTTCAGCTGTTTGGAAACATGGTWTTCTTGATTTTGTAAAGAAGCAACATATATTACAACATATATTTATAACATATATTAGGTATTTTTAATTTCACAATGCATTGGCTGTCTCAATTCAGGGGCCACATCCTTCCAAGTCCACATGTCAGCCACTTAGATCACTRCCCTGCATCTGAATTCGTGGGCTCTTTCTCATGCAGCCAACAAATGTGGACCACCGAGTAGATCCTAAGATATCGCCATCAGCAAACTAAACAGGAAAACAAAGATGCCAGACTTTTTTTTAACCAATTTGGCAGAGCTTGGAAATTCATTGCGATCTGAATGATTGGYTTTTAAATGTATTTCTGGCAACTTGGCTGATGAAATTTATGCTGCAATGATGTAAAAAAAATAAAAATGCCAACTGCAAGTACTGATACTGGAGCTAAGTCCAAATTACTAATGTTTTTTAGGTATTTACGTGTAAGGTTTTAAACTGTAAAGATATTCCTCCAGTGAAAAAGACACATGAATACATCTCACAACACATTTTAAGTCTAAAGGCACGTGATCTAAAATGTAAAACACATCATCCAAAGACCGAGGGCTGTGTCCAAATTCAGAGGCTGGGTCCATTGAAGGACCTGGCCTACCTGGTCTAGGTGGRCYRGGACCTTGGTAGACCACAAAGACTGGAAAAAAGTGGCTGTGAATTTGGACGGTCTAGCCTCCCGTCCTTAATTTCTGTCTGAAATTATCAAAATATCAATATATTAGTATTATAAATATCACAAAACAACAAAATTAGCTTAAAGGCAATATTTGAAGAACTAAGGAACTCGTATGTTCATTTCTCTCTACTAGCTTGTTTGATTTCTGACCAGGATGATATTTAAAAACATGACAAAAGCATTAACAACACAACYGCTTGAARCTTTAAAATTTTATCCCACCAGATAATTATTTGAAACAGTATTTCTTTCTCTCGCTTTGCTTGCCATTACGAGCAGAAAAAAAAACCTCCAGTCGGCTTGCAATGCATTATGGGTATACGGTGGGCCGAGAAGGATCCATTGGAASCGTCCTTCAAATCGGGGAAAGAGGAGGACCCATTTGTCAGCWGCATCGGAGGAGTCTTGGGATCTGGACAACCTCTGGTGCGGTGCTGTGAGCAGCCGACAAATTCCACCTCCGGAGGACCCAGCCTCTAAATCTGAACACAGCCTCGACGTCTCATTTCACAGCCATTTTATGCAGCCAACCTGGACTGCGTAGGGTGTGGTCTACGCAGGCCCTGGTCTAGGTAGGCTGCAGCCTCTTTTTTGTAAAATCAAAAGTTCTGACTGCAACCATTTTGCTTCTTTCCTGTTCAGAGTGGTGGGAGTTACACTCTGAACAGGATGCCAGTTAATCATMAGGCTAACGCACAAAAACAAAACAAAAAAGTGCATACAAATAACCACAACCAGTTTATAATCCTATAATGTCTTCGTGCTTGGAGAAAACCCACGCAGGCACCAGGAGAACAAACTCAGCACTAAAAGGCAATAATCAGGATTTAACTGGTGAGCTTCCTGCAGTGTGGTGACAACGTTAACCACCATTAAAACACATTCATCTGCAGCAGCGTTTCCTCAGCCTGCAGCATTTATTAATGCATCTATATTTTATTCTATTCAAAGTTAGAAGTATTTCATTTGCAGCCGAGTAGAGATTTAAATAACTGCATTTAAAGAGAAGAACATTTAAACCCCCCCAGACACACAAATGGGCAGGGATTGCTCATAACATTAGAGTTTCTCTTATATTTATTTTTTCCCCTCTTTTCCACCATTAAACAATGTGCGCCTCAGGGAACATCAGATAAATTATTTAAAGCACCAGCTCTTCAAAATGTTTCTGTAGCCCACAACTGTGCAGTAAATGTGATGTAAAGATAAATCTGAAGATTGCTAATCCTTTATCCATCATCAAAAGAAAATGAGGATGATCATGTTTTTGCCCGTCTGTGTCCAYGTTTCTGTTACCAAAATATGAMCCACTGGACAAAWAACAGCTTTAATTCACTTARCAGTTGTAGTTTAAGAGAATAAAAYCATCCCACAACCTTGTTCCAGAGCTTGTCCAGTCTGGGGTCATCAAATTGGTCTCCATCTCTGGTTTCGTGGTCTTTCAGCGAGTTGCTCTCCAGCGCCCTCGTGTCTCTCTTCCCATCCATCCCGTACTTGGCCAGAATTACTGCAGAACACAACAAATTCCATTSAAACAAATGCTGCAGTGGATAAACGTGACGTCTGCCTCAAAGAACAAGAGGGTCTCATGAGAGGGCGAAGAGAGGAGAATATAAAGTACCTAAAACACTTACATGAATTATCTAACAAGACTCTACAACCCCAGAGACTGACTCATTAATCCCAAAGAAAGCTTCACAGAAAAAAACAAACACAGAAATCAGTCTGAGTGCAACAGAAAATTAGAATRTGTTCTTTTAATTTGTCACACAATTCTGAGAACAGTCACAGCCAAACAAGATACATTAACCTGCAGCTTTTATGGTTTGTGGGACGAAACAGGAGTGTCCAGAGAAAACCCACACAGGCATGGGGAGAAGTTGAACCTGTTCTGCTACAAAACAACAGCGCTAGCTAACCAAACTGCCATGCATTTGGATCATACACATTCCTCGTGGCTTTGAACCATGTTTCAGATCAGAACAAACAAAATGAATTTATTTTTTCATTTAAGGGTCAGATGAACACCATCTGCTGAAGGGCTCTCATTTCTAAAGGCGCATTAAGCCTGAGTAAACAGAGTCAAATATTTCTTTCAGAGATGGTGAGGCGTCTTATTTTATTTATTTTTTAAACAGTCTTTGGTCTGGTAAAACCTCCGTTGGGGCTGCGAGAACAAAGAGGGCATCTAACTGCTGTTCACAAACTCGTGTGGGTGTCTGGCTCCCCGCCTGCAGCTGCAGAGGTGAACAGATTGTAAAACAACCACGATTTAGATGAACATTCAATTTTCTTTYGGTAACGTGTCTAAATCATTCACGGTTCATGTTCACGCTAACTACTGTGAGGAAATGATAAGTACCATCAGTTAATATAATTAAAGCTAATTAACCTTCACACTCTTTGCATTCGGTGCACATTTTTTGCTTTAACTCTGTTTCGACACATATTTAAAGTTTGAATTTGTTCTGCAGCAAACCTCTCACTATTCTGTCCCAATCAGCACCATCTCTGGACAGTAATGAGCCACCAGTTTTAGGTTTTATTTCTGATTTTTAAAAAGAAATGTGAGAAATTATCCAACTACTATAATTTACTTTCAATTATCCATCCATCTCGCAACAGTCTCATTTCTGAAATCAAGTTTGTGATTTTTAATCCTTTTTAGTTTTTAAAGCTTTAACCAAAAGTCCAACATTGTTCATTTCATTCACATTCTGTGCACCAAATTAAAACCATATCATCCGTCACAGCAGAGCTCTCCAAAGCTTTAAATGGCAACGCTAATGAATTTCCAGACTTGGCAGAATCTTCGCTCTCTTAACCTTTAAACAGTCCGATGCATCCCTCAATACAACAAGCAAAACACTGAGTCTTTTGCATTATTGTCTCATAACAAAAATCACTAAACAAATTATAATTTCACATTTTTTATTCACATTTTACGGGCTCACTCATAGGATTTGCATARCCTTTTAACAGATGTTCTAGTTTAAAAACCACCTACTGTTTTAGGAATTTGTTGCTATTTGTTGACGGGCAGCATTTCAGAGTTTGAACTTGTTTTACAAACTGCAGCAGCTGAAGTGAGGACACAACGGTTCCTGCCTGAAAGAGGCSGAACACTGCCTCACCATTAAAGTTGCGTCTCAGCTGGGCTTCCTTCTCCCCGTTTTCGTCCAGGCCTTCCACCTTCATTTTCTTCCACTGCAGCTCATCTTTCTCCTGGATCTTTAGGTCGCTGTGCAGCTCAGCCTGCCGGACCRGAGGCAGCTGCATCTGTCGGAGCGAAACGAGCAGAAAGCACAGAGTTCGTTTGAAAAAAAATATTAATAAATAACAGAAGGTAAGCTTGCTCAATTGGCACCATTTTTATTGACTTCTCAATCTGTAAGAGGCAGCAAATGACAAAGCAATGGGTGACAGATATTTGTTTTCTGTCTGATACCTTGGCRGTTAATTTTCAGGTTGAGTCCTGCATTTTTGCTATTTTATAGAGTTTAACATTAAAGTTATTCAGTCTTATGTAGCTATATCACCAACTTACATCCAGACGAAACTCTCGTGATTAAGCTCTTTCCCAGTTTGCTCAAAGTATAATTAAAAAATGTTAAAAATATMTAATAATGATAATAAATAAAAAGTAAAAACATCACCTCTAAATTCTAAGGTTTAATGTATCAGAACTAAAACAGAAATGTAGTCAATAAAACCTTAGATAAGCATGATCAGATCACTGTATTAACATTTGTTCAGTGAAAAACAAAACATATTTTTTCAACTGGGTATGAAAATTCAAGTACAGTCCATATTTTGTATTTATAATATATATTTATTCGATAATTTAATGAATTTAGTCTTTTGCTTATTTTCACTTCTTGTTTTTGAACTGCTTCAGTTTATTGAAGCTTGTAGACATTCATTCACAAATCTCTTAAAAGTCTCACCACTTATTAACTGGGTTAAGGTCTGGACTTTGTCTGGATCTTTTCAAACCTCGTGACTTTTTCATCTGTTTGGTTGAAGGTKTGATCACGTACTTGGAAGAACTGGATTCTTGCAGGACCAAGCTTGGGTCAGGCTTCAGCTGTTGAACAGATAAATTCACATTTAACTCTAAACGACCTCGGTATACGCTCCCAAGACCTGCGTCCTCATATGTGGACACTGTCTCCCCTGCACAATAATGTTTTAATCAGTTCAGCTCAGACCTGTTGTCCTTTATGTCCTTTTATGTTTTGATTTTTGCTCATTTGATGTTTATGTCGACAAGGTCCTAAAAATCCAGATAGCTTTTTTAGGTTTTTAAAAAGCAGTCCAGACTACAGCTCAGGTCTCAAGAGGAGTTCACAGCTGCAGGTCTAAGCCCAAATCACCAACCTTCCACCACCATGCTTAACAACTGAGACATTTGGACCGATAAGGTGTTGCGTTTATTTTTTATCTCAACAAATGTGGTTTAGCATAAGCTATKAAAGAGTCTAGATGTTAAGAAGAAAAAATTATATATTTTTTCTGACCACTATTTCAAACAAGCCATTTATTTTCCACCTCTCTCTAAATTAATCATAATAAAGTTAACAATTTAGCATAACTTCAGAGGCTGAGATGCAACTCATATCTGAGCACTGCATGGTCTGACCTTGGGGTGAACCGTTGCACAGGTTAGTTTTTTCTTGCATAACACTTCCCAGGTAGAAAAACAAAAATTGCTTTCCTAATAACACCAATGCCGTTGTCTTCACCTTTACTTTATGATAAATCAAATGCTCCAAACAAATAATTGYAAATTGAACAGATTTGACTGGGTTAGCAGCACGTTTGCTACCATATTTCTAAAAAGCAGTTAGTAAATGCTAAATATTAGCACGATTTYAATTATGTAATCAACTTAAAATCATTTTTATGCATGATTTAATCAGTTTTACCAGAAGAATAAATACTGTATTAGAACAGGGGTTTTCTCATTCAAGCCGCTGTTTTTGCTATCAGCAAAAGATTGAAAGCATCTTTGCTGTCATACGTACCCGTTTAGCTTTCTCCCACACCTGGTTGACTTTAGCTATCCTGAACTCCACTTCTTGCTTGTCGCCATCACTCGGTTTAGGATCGTTGACTTCCCGAGAGTATTTTCCTCCCGCGTAAACACCGACTCCGAGCCACAGAGCCCAGACTAAACACTGCAGCCTCATCCTGAAATTACTTTATAAGTTTCTTTTTTTAATGGCTAAAATCTCTGACATGCAAATAAACGAGCGCTTTGTTATTGTAGCTCTGCAGCTCACTGAGGTATCCAGTGTCACGTGAGAGGACTTATCTGATCACATGCATTCTGGGATATGTAGTTTCACATGCGAAAATAGTTCTTATTAGTGAAGCGCGTGCGTCTTTCTTTGAACTACAGCCCCCAGAATGGAACGCTGCACAGTTACTTAGCAACCTTTCTCCCAAAGCTGTGAGCGAATAGAAAGCGTCCACGCGCTCCTGCTGCAAACTCACATCCCTTCATCYAGTGAGCTTCAGATGAGTTTGACTTTTATAACAAGTTAAAAGAATATTTTCTCAAACCAATAATGACAACTACGTAAAACAAATCAGCAAAACCG
>NW_013952585.1:705654-706750 GCF_001266775.1 Austrofundulus limnaeus | reverse complement strand
GAATATGACCCTATGATGAATTGTTTAAAGAGAACAATTGCCAGCCCTATTGATTCATGTGAGTAATGGTTTTCATTGGATTTCATAAAATCTGAATATAAAGCCGACTGAATACTGAAATAAAATTTTCATAAGAGAGAAACAAGAGGAGCTGTTGTGTCCACAAGGAAGCGAGAGGTGTTTATTTTCAGAAACCAGATTTCAGGAGTTTTTTATCTGTTGGTGGAAAAATCTAAGGATATGTTCCTGTTTCATTTCCTCTCTTATTTTTGTCAACACTCGCTTTTGATTTTTGATAGACATGTTCCGAACTCTTCTTTTTCTTCATGAATTTCTTAAAAAAACAAAAATCTGTTGAATTTAATGTAATTTGGCTGCCAAAATCCTGACCTCTCATCCGTTATCCCAGCTGCTGCTTATTTGCACACGTGGAACATTTTAAGTAGGACTTATCTAAACTTTGCTGACCTTTCTTGGCCTCCGAAACTCATTTCCTCCCAGCCTTTGTTTTTGTTATCTCTGTTTACTGATTCCTCGCAAAGCAAGTTTTGGGTTTAATGAGCAGCACCGTTCAGCAGAGATCTCCAGCTGATGAACGTGTCTGTCTGCCTGCGAGGACAGCCGGCGCGCTGCAAAGGTCAACTTAACCTTGTCAAATATAAGGAAGAAGAAATATTGTAGGGCTTGATTTCTCTCATCTTAGTATTTAAATAATATTTTTTCAGTAGCATTGTGCTAAAATACATTTTTTTATAATAAACATGCAGGTCAGTGTTTTCCTCCTTGCCTTGGTTTTAAATTAAACTTTAAGCTAAACTGAGGCAGCACAAGCATGCACAGTAGATCTGCACGGGGATCCTGCTTCTTCCTGTCTGTTGACCAATAGAAGAGGAGCTGACCCAAGAAGCTCCACCCACCCTATTTGCATAATGAGGCAGAAATGCATGAGACAAGGTCAAAACAGGAGACAGATAAATGCAAAAGCAACATATGGAAATAAAAAGACTTGTGGGAAAAAATAGTCAAAAATGCATTAAATATAATCATTTGAGACACAAATGCATGTACAAGTAAAAGGAAAAACAGTATATATATA
>NW_013952585.1:694015-705614 GCF_001266775.1 Austrofundulus limnaeus | reverse complement strand
ATCTAAATTATGTTTTAAAATAATCAGAATTGATGCCTGTGGGAAATTACAGGTATTACAGCTGCAACCATTCAGATCGAAAAATGTGAAAGGAAAGAAATAAGCACACTAGAATAAAATAAACACCCAGGATTACAAAATAAGCACACTTATGTACACATAAACAATGTACAATAAAAATAATAGAAATATTAAGAAAATGTCGTGATCTGTGTTTATTTTCCTTGGTTTTCTGGTGTTTCTGTGTTCCCGTGTGTCTCTATACCCTGCTCCGGCCCCGCCCATGCTCACCTGTTTCCTCTTGTGTCTCCTCCAGGTGTTTCTTGTTATCCTTAGTTTATATTCTGTGTCCTGTCTTCAGTGTTCGTCTGTTCATTGTGCTGCTTTCCTCAGCCTGTGTGGTGTTCATCTGTGACTTCTCCTGTTCTTGTTTCCCCCCAGAGATGATCCTTGTGAGTATTTTTGAGCTGCCCTGCCTGCATTCTTTTGTTAAATAAATATTATTTTTGCACTTTGGATTTTTTTGCCTGCGTCCTGGGTCATTCTGCAGTGCCTGCCGAACCTTACAGAAAATGTGTGCAGAGATTATGTTTAGTATATTGCACATGTTTGAGTGTCATGGGTAAAAACAGTAAGTTGAAAATCAAAGACTAAAAATTTTAAAATGTACAGATGTATTCCTGTAATTTACAATATATTATTCTTATAATTTATTGGAACTAAACTGGCAACAAATATAATGGTGAATTAAATGATAAAACATGAGGTAAATTTCTCCTTTTTTAATTTAATTGGTGCATTTTAAGTTTATTTATTTCTGCTTTTACTTCTAATTATGTCAGTTTCGGTCCTCCGTACAAAGGGAGTTGAGATAAAACAGAAATCCTAAGAATTTGGACTCGGAGTTGTTTTTAATCAGGACATGTCATTTAACTCAAACTTTAATATTCTTACCAGGACCACTTTTATCCACCTCTACTATAATCAGAAACATTTAGTCTCAAATTGATGCAAAAATCCTGTTCCTGTGTTTCAAGTTTCACTTCTAGGCTCGTGCAATTTTCCATTATCTGTGTGTCCAAAAAACTCTCCAAAATGTTCTCAGCTGATCCAAAATGCTCAAAGTTCTGATGAGAGTTCGTCAGAGAAATTACAGTTCTCTGTTTTTGCCGTTTGTGTTTGTGAGGCTGTCACTTTGTCTCCCTTAAAGACTCCTCAGTTTTAGTTAAGAATGTCAAAGCAGGTGAAGCAGCTAAAACATGCAGGGTATATGCTCAAGACATTCAGGCTAGGTAAGACACAAAGGAAGGAAGCACACAAGTAAGACAAAGCAAGCAAGCAAATGAAACATTTGTTTCATCAGGAGAACTGGTTGTCCTGTGGGTGTCAGGAGAGTCATAATGAAATAAGAGACATGTTCAATCACTGACCTTGAACAAACAGTCATTAAGACCAAGTGATTGCAACACTGGCTTCGATTATCTTATTATTCGCACTAATGCGATTGCAGGGAACAACAAGAGCAGGAATCAGATTAACTTAGAATCAGTCCTGGCTCCAATTAGCTCCTCATTTAAAAAATGTCCTCAAAAGCTGATTTTAAATAGTGGATAAAAAAGTTTTTATAGATTACATTTGGAAACGTTACAGCTAAAGAAGATAGTTGTGGCTTCCTATACGAAATAAACATTTTTCTCTCAGCTATAATCAGTTTTTGAGTATCTTAAATGTGCATTCACTGTAATATCAACTAATGTCTATTTTAGAACCGAAAATGAAGAACACAGCATGCTGCAGAACCTAACCCTCAAATAATGAAAAACCCAATGTTTAACCTTTCACAAGTATTTTCTAAGTTCCTTTTAGCATCAGGTATATTTTAATAGTAAGTGAATGTGTTTGAGGTGCCTCTAATTACCTGTGCAAACACAGGGCTGCCATTAACATGTACACACACACAGAAACTTGCATCTGCAGACACACTTCTTACCCCCAAAGCTGTACTTCAAGTCATATAAAGCTTTTTAAAATGCTTTTAGGAAACTGTAAGGAGACAGTAATTATGATCGGAGCAAAAAGGAAGCAGAGTAATGTCGTTACAGAGCACAGATATATAAAGGGATGTGATGTGCAGCCAAATCACAGACGAACAAAAACAAACAAATTAGCGTTTCCCCAAAAGGAATGGCAAATGATCCTCTCCTTCTGGCTCGCCTCAGCTCGGAGACAGGGATTTTTCCAGAATATCGTGCAGGGTGAGGTAGCTATGGGAACAGCAGAATAATCAACCTGTTCTCACTCTCATATTATCACCTGCTGACACTTGGACAGCAGCGTTTGGTAGTTATTTTTTTTTTACATGCAATTTTTGGGCGTGAACAATATAAAAAAATATATGAATTTACAAGTCCTGAAATCCATCGCTGTGAAAAAAATCCCTGCAGAGTTTTCTGCAGCAAAATGATTAAAAATGAAAGTGTTCTGAGAAGCCTAATTAAACTGTTTTCTACAAGCTCTTTTATTAACAAACTTTAAACTAACACCTCTAACAACAATTAAAGGTGTTGAACAGTTTTCACCTGTCTACGCTGCGATGATTGTAATGAAGTTTTCAATTGTGCTGTTAGGGCTTTTTTTATAAATAACTTGAAAAATTCACATTTTGATCAGTGGCATCATGTGACAGCAGTGGAAGAGTGTTTATTAATTAATAAATAGTGTACTGTCTTACACTTTACAACAAGGCTCCCTTTGATAGTTGTTTATATGTTAAAATATGTGTTTCCAATACATTATTGTGCTTACAAGGTAGAAACCTAATCTGAAATGTTTAATATGCCTTTAGATGTAATATGTACATGGACAAATTTGGCTCACTATTTGGGAAGAAACCGGACAGATAAGTCTCTTTCTCATCCTTAATTAATGCATAATAAACACTTTTTAAATGATTTATAAAATGTTTACAGATTAATTAATGACCTATCAGCCATCTATAATACAGCCTTATTGTAAAGTGTTAACGAAAGAATAAAAAAAGAAAATTCAACCCCGTACAGTGGGATTATTTTTACAGAGTATTCAGATGTCAATAAAGCTTGCAGGGGTGCAACAACACATGTACCCATATCGAACCGTTCAGTACAGTGCTTTAGGTTCAATACACACTTGTGCCAAACAATACAGATATTTTAAATTTATTTTATCAGCCTGTCTTCTGAAGATGCTCTGTGTTGAAGGATCAGTGGATCTGTGTTCGACTACTCCACCTATTTTCGAGCACAGATCCATCGAGAAACTTGCAGTTTCAGCAACATTTAATTTAAAAACTGGACTTCTGAGGTCAAACAAATGTTCCGAATTAATTTTAATAAATAACAAGTTAAAAAGGGCGTGGACATATTTTTTAATCGAAAAAATACTGAACCATTTTGAACCAAACCGAATCATGAATTTTCTGTAGCGTTGCACCCCTATTGGTTACATAATTCTTTGGGTTAAGTTTTTATGTAAAGTGATGCTTACACAGTCAATAAATGTATTTTTTCAAAATTTATGTACAGAAAATAAAATTAGATTGTTTCAGTGAAAAAAAGCAGATACTTTTGGACAATCCTAATATTTTTAACTGCTTCCACCAGGACCTTCTCAGTGGCTGTGCTGCTCCTCTTATTTTTCTTTTTTTATTTTTTTACTAAGAGTTTATATCCTCATGAACACTTTAAAGGCACAGGTGAAAAGTCAGCACCATTACTGGCTGTATAAAGGCTGGTCCCTTAAAAAAATGGTTTCAGAGATTGCTTTGCAATTCTTCCATATTCTCCTGCTGCTGAAGAGTCCAGCCTTCTTCTTCAACATGAATTATTTTCACTTGATGAAATAATCCCAAAGACTTTTCTCGCTGTTTCTTGTTTTTTTCATTTTGACAAAAGAAATAGGGTGCAATAAAAATCGAACCTTCTACAGCCACAAAGCCCCCCCAGTCAATTGTACTTGTGGAACTTGTACATTTAAGTTGCATGTTCCAAGTAATTAAAGTGGGAGTCGTTAGTCTCAGCAGGTTGTGAGAGAATCTCAGGAGATCATGTTTGGTTGCAGACCACATCAAAGAATCTTAGTTGTTAGAATGTTAGTCCTCTTATCTTTTTTTATAATGTTTTAAACTGTATTACGCTTATAAAGCCTTTTACATTTTGCATAAAATGACTTGGAAGCTTTTGTTCATGCCTGCAGTCACCAGCAGAACAATAAAAAGACTGTAAACTCAAACTTTATAATACAAATATAATGTTTTTTTAATCATGTCTTTTTACTACTAATGTTTACAGAAACAAAATTATTAAAATTTAAATAAACTCTATGTTGGGGAATCATTTATTACCCAAACTCCTCTTTAATCCTAAACAAATTGGAGGTTGCAACTGAAGCAAGGTTTATGACAGTAAAAATGTCTTTCTGAAGGTTAGGGTAAAGTTTTAATCAAGGCAAATGACTCCATCTTGTACAGTAAATTATAATGGCGACTGCCGTAGCTGCAAGGTCGAAGTGTTCTTGTTGCTCTGCCGTTTTAAATGTCACCGTGTGTAGCCAAGCTTTGAGCCCTCCTGTTCCACTGAACCTAATGAGAACATGATGACTAAAGCTACATTCAGAGCTGAAAAGGTGTGTTGATGGTATGCAGATTGAAGCTCGAGCGAGACACAACAAACGAGCCTCCAGAGATTTATTTTCTGTCGCTGAAGAATAATTAGACCTCAGGACCGTTCAGCAGACATTTTCACACGTGTGCTTTTGTCCTGAATTTCCATGGCCATCAGGCCGACCTGTAGGTGCATGTGAGAATACAGATGTCCAAATCAGTCAGACTATTGTGAACCACTGACAGCTGACCTGCACAGAAAACAGGTGATTTTCTAAAAAGCATGTGTGCATTTTATTATTTTATTTCCTGCTTTCAACACTTTTATTAGTTTGACTTCTGAATCCTGCTTTAACATAAAAGACACCTCGTTTAACATCTTCAACCCCAAACACTCTGCAGATTGATTTATTTTGTGTCTTGAGTTTATACGTTAAAGTAACACAAGGGAAGTTCAAATAAGCAGATACCAAACATCTCATGCTTAAGGTGGTGATTAGGGTGATGAGGTGGTCTTAGCATCGTAGCGCTAGCTACTAGCATGGATATGCTGGCTTTAGCATCAGAGAGGCTGGCAACGAGCATGGATAGACTGGCATTAGCATTGGAGAGTCTAGTGACTGGCCAATAAATAGTCTCCTTCTCAATTGCCAGCGACAGCCTTTCAGTTATCGGAGCCAGCTGCTCAGTTAGCGGTGCCGGCCTAACATTAATCAGATCAATAGCTGGCTTAGGAATAAATATAGCCATTTACTATAAGGATGTAGCAACCGCTAGTTGCACAATAGTTTTATTTTGGCCCTCATACCAAGTGACCTATTCAAACCACAACAGTGTAAATTAGCTAATCTTAGAGATATTGAACTGAAATGTGATGCAGTTGTGGATGAGACTCATTCCCAACACATATTCTGCTAATCACAAATGACCTGCCTTTCAAACATTCATCTCAGCTTTTTTTTAATCTATAAATACTGCACTCCAATTCACAATGGCAAAACCTTGCAGCACAATTTCAGCAGCTATAATTTGCACTTCTGCTCCTGGAAAATGAGGACATTTCTTCTAATTAAAATGTCTGCTGTCTTGTGCAAGATTGTGTGTAAAGTTGGAGAGAGAGTCGCACATCCAGTATTTGTTAAATGTTCCGAGTCTGCTGCCCTTTTCCTTCCTCCCTCCCCGAGTCCATGCTTCATTTGATTCAATAAGAGATGTTAATTTTCAAAGCAAACACTCGCTTGGAGATTTATATCCTGAGGCTGCTGCATTGTATGCCGAGAGAAGAGGACTAACAATCCTGATCAGCTGAAAGGAGGCGGCTAAATGACCTGGTCTTTTTTGCAGCAAGACGATCTTAAACTGCCCATTTTGAGCATGAGAGGAGAAAAAATGAAAACAATTTGTAGTTTGACATGATCCTGCATTGTGCAGGTGTCAATGCTTGTGCCATGTGTGAGTGAGTTTGTATTAGCAGGTAACAATGGACTGGGATATCCACTGACCAAAGTTAAATGTCTTGACTGCTTTGGAGAGATATATTCAGGTTGACACAACAAAGCAAACAGAGACAGAACATGCAGCTTGTCTCTTGCCTCCGAGGAGCATCTTTGTCCACAGAAATCTATTTTCTGTCCTGTGGGGCTGCCGCCACAGACCTTGGAAGGAAAATCTGGTTTCTCTTGTTACCTTACACGTCCTGCTGCTTGTGCTGAACTGAAACTTGAAAGGACTCAGGCAGAGAGGCGGTATTCATTTCGAGTTATCAGTGGGTTCCCTTTTAAGGGGGCTTTTTGAGGGGAAAACAGACTCCACAGTCACGCAGCACCTTACAGCGTTTGGTTACCACACCTGCTTTTTCTCCTCGTGAATCAAATTAAATCCTGGAAATGCAATTTTGCTCTCGAGGATTTGAGATTCCTGGAAGCGGCACATCTTTTACCATCACTGTACATCCAAAATATATTTCAAATCACTCATTTCATCATATTTTGATTCCAAAGAGCCAAACTTTCTTGTTATTTTTTTCAAGCTATCGTAGTCTGGAACCACTTTTCTTAAAACCACTCAATATTTTCTACCCCGTTCCAAAGTTTGGTACATTATCTGGAGCAAGGACACCCTCTCCAACTCCTCAGCTCTGTTGTTAGAATGGAAATGCTCCGATGAATAATCTGTAACTTTATGCTGCGTTAAGTTAAAAACCTGAGCCAGGTAAAACAGCATTGTGACCCCCCTCAGATATAAATAACAGTGTTGTGAAACTTTATATTCTCAAAGATGTTAATTGGACCAGTTCATGTTTACAGTCCGATCACGTCACCTTTATGGTCACAGCATTCCCAGAAGTGAACAGAACTGCACTTAAAAATATGTTAAATAAGAAAATAGTGTTTTTTAATGACCTCTTTAAGAAACAAGCCTAGTCCACATTTCTCTAGTTTTAGCTTCTCTCCATTGGCTCCCTGCAAAATTCACAACATAGTTTAAAATCTTACTTCTAACATGCAAAACTCTAAGCAATCAGTGTCCATTTTATTTTAAGGAGTTTACTGTTTTGTGTTTTTCTAACAGAGCACTTCACTCTGTTTGTAGTAATGGTAGTCTTTACATGTGTTGAGTTACTAATGTAAAAATCTCTGAGAAATTTCCTTTTGTTGTTGTTGAAACATATATTATTTTCCGTTGAAAAGTATCCCTACTTCTAAAGGGACAAAAGCAGAAAAAAATTACAATTTGTTTTCAGTTCTAAAAGCTGCAAATGTAACATTGCAGATAAATGGGTTCCCTTGTCTCAGATCCATCCTTTTGTACTTCCTACTTTGTCTAATTTATGTAATTACTGCATGTGTTCAAACCCTCTGCGAGTTTTCTCTTTTATAGACGAGCACCGTTCTCATTTTCCGCGGTTCACTCTCGCAGGCGGCCACATCCCACATCCGCCCCAACACCACTTTCAAGTGTCTTACAAGTGCAGACTCACATGTCCTCTCACAAACTACTCTGGTGATATGAGCATCAAACTCAGACACAAAATCAGAGAAGCCAGTTTATGTGTTAATAACTCAGTTAAATATGCTAATCGTATAGATCCACGATAAAAAAAATACTGCTGCACAACAGAAAATATTAAACTTATTTAATGATCATTATTTGATTTTGATTTGAATTCAAAATGATTGCCATCAGTTTTAGAGAAAATCAAACCATTTCAAGACTCTTGAGTGAAAACAAAACATTTTTTCTCCCCAACAAGATTTTTAATTAAAGAAGTGGCTCAGTGAAATTTACCTGGAAGTTATTTGCACTTTTTGAATAATTCATATTAGTAGCAGTTAGTTATGATAATTGCTCAGCACCAACACGAGCTTCAAATTGTGCTTGGCTAAATGCTTCCTTTTATGAACTCCTTAAAGAGAGCAGCTGGAGAAAGGAGAATGTAAATCAGGCAAAAAGGGCCGAGCCATGTAATAATTACAACAATGACTGAATAATTGAACAAGCTCTTCAAGCTTGTGCCAACTGCTCGGGGGCACCTGCGAGATTTTATTATTTTTTGTATGATATTGTCAATTATTGATTCAGTGTTTGCTTCAATAAAGATTTCAATGAGCCCTTTGTTTGGTGTAAGGATTGGTGTTTTTCTCCAGATAAATGACAAAACACCTGAGGCTAAATTTAACGTGTTTATTGTTCAGATTTTATCCCAGCCCACTTCTGTTGCACACGCAGGACCCCCTTTTTTGCGTCAATAAATCCCTCATTGAATTGTGATGAACCATAAATCTCATGTGCAGCAGCATGTGACGGTTTTTATCCAAGACGTGCATGAGAATGAATACAGACCACGAGTCTGCCCTTGGAATCTAAAGAGAAGGGGAATAAGAAACGAAAGCCCTGGGGGTCCTGGTGGGCAGCTTGGTTCAAGGTAAACAAAGAGACTGAAGCTGTGAGAAGTTTCTCTGGGGAGTCTGTCGCTGACGAGCAGGCTCCAAATTGGGCAAAGGAGGTGAAAATTTCAAAAGAACTAAATTTTATAGAAAAGAAATTGTGCAGCCCGGTGCTGCTCGGTGATAGCATGTGGTCTTATTATGGTGTTTCATTTGAAACCAATTTCTGGGCAGATAAAAAAGGTGAAATGTCATTGTTTTCTTTTTTATCATATATTTCTATTAAGCTTCAATTTCAACATGTCGAGAAAAAAAAGGAGATGAGAGCAAAGTCAAAACTGTGAGATAAGAGGACAGCGTTGTCTTTTCTGAACGGTTTTCATGTGGCGGCGAGGTTTCTTTCTGAACGCGGAGCTGTTTGTAAAAATGTCTCGTGCTGCTCGGTGTCCACGCTTCTGATTCATCAGCTCTGCTGTGCAGCGAAAAGCAATCCTTTCAACAGCTGAACATTCAATTTTACTATTTTATTCTGGGAGATATTATTTCATTTGGTGTAGGAACAATTCATTTTCATACTAAGGTGCAAGGAGAATTACATTTTTATCGAATGTGTGATTGTGTGTATGTTGGAAGGTTATTGTAGATGATTGTGAGGCGGGTCAAAGAATTTAAAGTACTACTGAAAAAACAAGTCATTGTAAATTCATAAAGCAGCACAGCCATCTCTGAACGTAATGTTAAAAGACAAAAAGCTCCAGAGACAACAAGAACAAAGCCATTTGAAGGACAAGAAGCACAAAACCCCCCAGCTCTGTTGACCTTGCAGTTACAACAGCTAAAGACGTCTGACATGTAGGGTAAAAAAAAAGGTCTCATCATGAGTTCTCTGTGTTGTAAAATATAACACTGTGTTTGTTAGAAAAGTTGGATCTGTGTTTTTCATGGCTCTGGAAGAACTGAAAAAAAAAACAGTATTACTTCTGTCAGCTTTAAAAAAAACCTCCTCTTTCGTTCCCTTTAACAGAAGGATGAACTGTGGAGAGAAGATGAACTCCACTTTGTGTTTACTGCATAATTAAATGAGAACAAACACTCAGCGTGCCATCATGAGCTCATAATGTGTAAAACGAGCACAAATCTTTCAAACTGCTCCATGTGGTGAGGAAACGATTGTTCCAGAAAACCAAGCCAGAGTGGAAAGTGAGTTCCAGGTGTAAACAGGTGAGCACTGAGGAGCCAGCAGGTGAGTATAGTCTGCCTGTAGTTTAGCAATGGCAGTGGAGAAAGTGACTGAAGCCACTTTGTGTTTACAAAGCTTCCAAATAAATTAAATTAGTTTCACAAAGCCTGCAGCTCTCATTTACAGCCATCTCAGTCAGCTCTGTACTTCTGTCTCCTTGGTAGCAGATGGTTGTTTACAGCGCACGCCATTTCCATTTAGCTTATTCACTTTTGAGCTAGCGCACTGCAAACGTCACGGCCAAATGTTAGTGTTTGGGTAAAATTAGCCCAATCATTTTAAACTTCAACAGAGGCCACGCCTCCAGCAAAAAATAGTTTCTCAAAAGACGAGAGTCCAGACCCTCTGTACGAAGGAAAGCGTAGAACAAGGGGCTGTTCTTACCAGGCTAGGTGAGGCGTGAACGTGTAATCAAACTCTGATGTGGACCACAAAAGCGAACTCTGGTGCCGTTTGAATGCACATATGAATGTCAAGCAGACCAGAGACCGCTCCAAAAACAGGAAGTGGACGACAGTGCAGGGCATTCTGGGTAAATGCAACCCAAGGCGCGTCTAGTGCTAGTGGGAAAAATGGCTGGGTGATGAGAAATTCTTCAACAGCTAAAATATGACGCCACTCCAGTTTTGTTTACTGTTCGTGAAGAGGGAAGTTGTGCTCAGAGCAGCAGCTGAAAAAGTAACAAATGTTGCAATTTTGTTCCCCAACTTAACCGAGTTTACTGGACTGTCTAGTGAGAAAACTCCCTAAGATTTGATGGATTTGTATCTGTTTTGTGTGCACAATCTCGTGCAACGCTGCGAGAGGTTACAGCTGTGACTGTCTTGTATCTAAAAGTTAATTACATATAAAGGGTACATTAAATGATTATGTTCTGCAAATTTCTTTGGACTCCGTCCAGTGGTTCATTAGATGATTAGATTTAAACACCTGCACTCTCACAGACAAGGGCAAAAACATTATCGTCTGCCTTTTGTCAGCAGGGGATAACAAGGAAACACACACTCACACAGAAGAGGAGTTCCAGCTGAGATCTGAACCTTCTTGTTGGGATTCAACATAACCACTAATTATAACACTTTAATTCTAACTTTTTAACCTCGGGATATGAGTCAACTTTTAAGTCTGCCGATCCTTTCATCATTCTTTTACTTTTAGGTTTGGGCTGAAAAGTGTGTGCTATCATCAGTGAAGAAGGGAGCGCGGGCAGTGTGAAAACTCAGTCTTGATTGTCAGACTGTCAGAATGTGTTTAAAGCTGCTCACGGAGATCCCACGCTAAAGCTCGTTTCTCTTTTGTGAGCTGCTCAGTGTGACAAACACAAGCCGATGTTCAGCATGAAGTGTGTGCCCACATACCATACTGGAACATACAGTAATGATAGACAACAAGCCAATATCCAACCCACACCCGTGTCAATTTGCATGTTCTCCTGATAAATCTCTGCAAAAACTGCCTGCTGAGCAGAACTGAAAACCTGCCACCATGTCTCATGATAGAAAGTCTTCCATTTGTAAAGTTACACAGTCAAAAATTACCACCAATATTTTGTTTTATTTAGCCTTTTATAAGAAAAAAAGAACAGATTTCTTTTTCAAAGTCAGTTTTTCACCATATGATTCATACATTTATAAATGTCATAGTTTATAAACTAAATATTTAACTTACAAATTAAATATTTAGTTAACACCTAAATATTTAATTTGTGATTTAAATGTTTGGTTTTGAGCTAAATATTTAGCTAGCTACCTAAATATTTAGCTTGTAACTTATTTAGCTTGCAACTTATATATTTAGCTTGCAACTTAAATATTTAGCTTGCAACTTAAATAT
>NW_013952585.1:692402-693661 GCF_001266775.1 Austrofundulus limnaeus | reverse complement strand
ACTTATGACTTAAATATTTAGTTTTGAGCTAAATATTTAGCTTAAATATTTAAGTGGCTAGCAAAATATTTAAGTTGCAAGCTAAATATTTAAGTTGCTAGCTAAATATTTAAGTTAAATATTTAGGTGGCTAGCTAAATATATAAGTTGCAAGCTAAATATTTAGCTCAAAACCAAATATTTAAGTCACAAATTAAATATTTAGTGTGTTAACTAAATATTTAATATGTAAGTTAAATATTTAGTCTATAAACTATGACATTTATAAATGTATGAATCATATGGTGAAAAACTGACTTTGAAAAATAAATTTGTTCTTTGTTTTTCTCATAAAAGGCTGCATGAAACAAAAATATTGGTGGTAATTTTTGACTGTGTAACTTTACAAACGGCACCCCATACTTCAGCTGGAGAAGTTGTGCACAGCAAACTGAATCACAGAATAATACAGCATAGTTTGTTTGGTAAACAAAAACTAAATTCTATGAGGTGAAAACCTTTTTTAAATTATAATTTCTGATGTCACCTTTCTTTAGTTTATTACCTGTAAATTTCAGAGCATTTAATTTGATAAGTTTTTCCCTTTTAAACTTAATAAATGAGCTATTTGTGTCAAACTCTTGCATTTTTGTTAGATTGTATTGTGAATGCAACGTACCTCTTGAGCTGTGTGTCACTCAGACATAATTTCATTGCTCTGGACGTCTGTCCTCGGCTGATTTCATGATGTTGTCTTGCTCATAAATACAAAGTGACTCTGAAAGTCGAATGCCTGCCAGCTGTCTTAAACATTAATGTCTTTTTATGATTTGACATCCCATTAATGTTTTGTTTCCTAGCATATGACTGCAGGACAAGTTATCCTATTAACTTATTAAAAGAGGAGCACATAAGGTCCAGACTGACCGACTCATCTCTCAGGCATTACAGAACAATGTGTGTAGTTTTTCTTTAAGTTCAAACCTTGACTGTTTAATCTAAAAATGACATTATATTTATCTGAACACATGATTCCTTTTTCTTTAAAGCACAGAAGCAATAAAACCCTAGTAGCACATTGCTTCCATATACTAATCTTGTTCTAAAGATTCAGGAGAATTCTTACTGCTTTAAAGATAAAAAACCATAAAGAAAAATAAATATTTATGCATTCATGTAGTCACCAATTAGACTGGAATAAGGGTTATATTTGACAACAGATGATATTCCTTAGCATAAAGTAGTGTACTTGAAGTTCATTTTAATAAGTATACTTGAAC
>NW_013952585.1:689651-692217 GCF_001266775.1 Austrofundulus limnaeus | reverse complement strand
CCCCCCCATCTAGATTATGGGATCTCAAACTTATGATGGACAAGTGAAAAAAGATGCACATCGATTAAACTCAAAGCAGAAGCAGTAATAGATGCAATTTTTCTTCCTTGTCACAATCTGGCACATTACTCACAGAGCTTATCAGTCAACAGTTTTGTCAGCGCAATATGCTGCTGGTGGCTGGCCACCACCTCAAACAAAGATAAGAATCCAGCTGCAAACATCTGGCAACCTCACTTATCTCTAAACTCCTCACACCCTCCGTTCTTTTTCCCTTCCAGCTTCAGACCAAATTACAGATGATACATGTGATTTGACTAGAGGCAGTTTTAAAACATCATGTTCTGCTCCAACTAAAGACCCACAAAAGACTTGTTTTGCTCCTAGAGACCGGTAAACAGATTGATGGGTAAAATTTGAGGTGCGCCTCTGTTAAAGCTGGCATTGTTGGAGATGTTTTAAGAGCTCAGAGATGGAAATCCCCCCACAACAACTCTTCTTTATCGCCTGCTGCCAAAGGCAAAAGGCGATTATGTTTTGTCCCACTGGTCAGTGAGACAGTTTAGTAGGATTTGTCAAACTGAATGCATCTCTGCTTGTTTTCAGGACAAGGTTTAATCTGCATGGATTTCATTAAAAAATCACTGATGATGATAGCTGTGGGCACAAATTATTATGATTCTCCTAATATCCCTGAAATGGTAATAAGACTTTCTAAGATTTTGTGATTCAGCAGTTTATACTTTAATAAGTGTGTTTGGCATTTATTAGAACACATATTTCTTGTTTTATACCAGAAAAATGATGCTGCTCTGCATATTGTCGGATTAAAAGTGTGGAAAGAATGAAGTCCACGACAGCTTCTGTCCAAGTCTGGCTTCTATAATTAAATGATTTACATATTTATTACCTCTGGTTCTACGTATCCCGGAGATTAATGTAATAAAGACGTGAGAATTCGCGATTTAATTAGAAAAAAAAAGTTGACCAAGCGGAGCTTAATGTTTGAATTTGGCACCACGAGTTGTGTGTGTTTGTGTGTTTGCAGCGTAGTGCCATGTACTCCTACCAACCATCTGTACCTGCTGTTCAGTGTCTCCAGTTTGTACAGGTAGGACATGTCGGGGGAGTTTCTTCTTGCCAGCTGACCCGTGGTTACCTGGCTGAGCTCGTGTGCAGAAAGACGTGCACTCGTGAGAGAGCAACAGTTTCTGGAAACGTTGTTGATGCTTCTGGAGTAAAACAGATTTCCTGTTGAAAAACAGTTTGATCCTCAGACAATCTGCAAAGTGAACTCTGTTAGGCATTCTGCAGGGTGAAATGTAATATCACCAGTTAATTTTTGTTTCTGTGACACAGCTGGTGACTTCCTGCATGCAGCTATAAGAGCAGGAAACCAGAATCGATGAATTGATAAATGGCAAACAGCTCTGCGTAGATGAGCGGAACTGAAGAATGGGTCGATAGTTTTCTACAGGCTTCTTATTACAGACAGATATTTTTCACATATAAGAAGTCATGTAAACAACATGCAGTGATCAAACATTAATAGGAAAAAGCTCCCAGAGGTCAAGTAAAAACCTCTTAGATGTTGGATTGATTTTATTCACGTTGCTCTAAACTGGTGAAAATATCTGAAAGCAGGTTGAAGCAGCTGCTGGAATAAATTTTAATTATGAAATAAGAATTTAGCTGAGAAATATTTTAATAAAACAAACATTTTTTTGAATTTGATTCTCATTTTGCAGCTGTGACTGTCAGTCACTATGGATGCCCTCTTTGAGGGCCACTGCTGCACATTTTAGAGGTTCCTCTGCTCCAACAAACCTGATTTAAATGAATTAACAGGCTTCTGCACAACTGGAAGAGGTAATTCAGTCACTAAATTACCTTACTCATTTCAAAGCATACTAAAACAGATTAAATCATAAATTTAAGAAATCAGCTTTGCGAGTTTTGCACACAAAAATGTCATTTTCAAAAAGCAGCTGCATGGCTTGCTGGTCAAAACTGCTCAAAATTGAACGAGACTGCAACTGATAATTCAACTATTCTCTTGCAGTTTTGAGTTGCCGTCTGGTTTCTAGCAGCCACAGCTCAGTGAGATGCAGGCATTTTCACGCAACCTACTAAGCACCAATCAACAAGCTCTGATATGGCTGATTTCATGCTCAAACCTGAGTGAAAAAATGTTTCATCCATTAATTATTTCACCTGATTGTATGTCAGCTCAGAGCAGAAACAACATCAACACGGCCAACACACAGATTGGGGGTATTTGTTTGTTTTGTCATGCATTTAATATTTTTTAAGAATTGCCTGATTGGACTGAGATGTGGCTTCATGTGGTTTGAAAACTGTGCAGGTTTCAGTCATCTGTGGAGTGATTGCAACCCGACCAACAACACTGAAAAAACCCCCTGAAGACTATAATGTTATTTTTAACCTGTTTTGACTGTTTTACACATATTACTACTTATACATGGCTTGCACAAATTGCATAGTATGCACTATCTGGTTTTATTCTTATTCTACTTTATTCTGTATTATTAATTCATTCTTATAT
>NW_013952585.1:670573-689639 GCF_001266775.1 Austrofundulus limnaeus | reverse complement strand
TGTGTGTGTGTGTGTGTGTGTGTGTGTGTGTGTGTGTGTGTGTGTGTGTGTGTGAACTAACTTGCAACGTAATTTCATTATGCAGTGCAGCTGTAATGTTATGCTGAATGACAATAAATGTAGTCTGAATCTGAATAGCATTTCACACTCAGTATAACAGTGTATAAGCTGAAAAAAATAATAATCCATCTGAACCCAACCAACCAGGCTGTGGATAATCAGATCAATTCCTTTCTGCTAGAGTTTGTAACTTATAAATAATCTCAAATAATATTTAAGAAAACTTGCACTGAAGCTACATAATGTTTGAAAAAAATCATGACTCTGCTCAATCTTATTTAATTTGGAAGATGCATTTGCTCCACTTCTGTCATGAGTTTGTGGAAGACTCAAATGCAGCTGAGGCTCTGAGGACAGGAAGTGAATAAAAATAACATTATTTCAAACAAAAACAAAAAAAGCACCACAAGATGTCCAAAAACATAAACTACAAAGAGACAGGCTGAGCATGACAAGAATGGAAATATAACTTTAGACAAGGATCCACACAACTAAATAAAACATGAATCCTATAAAAACAATGCAGACTAAATAAACTCTGAGGGTTGAGATAATGCAGGTGTGGTAAAACGTAAACTGAAACCTGGAGTTCAGAGACCAGAAACAAAGACTAAACGAGCAGTTTTATACATAATTGGTAATAATTAGAAATATATGACCCTGCATGTTCACAAAACACCAATGCACCAGAACTCAGAACTCACCAGTGTAGATTTATTGATTTTGGTGGGGATCCGAGGGTAGGGGGTGGCTCATTGTTGGGTCCTGGATAGCTTTTATCAGAGCTAAACAACAAAAAAGATCTGAAGCTCCTATGCTGAATAGTTTTGGAGTTATAAGCATATATTTAGATTAGATTAGAGAGACCTTTATTGTCATTGTACATGAGCACAATGAAATTTTATCATTTTATTTTATTTTTATTTAAATTTTATGTCCAGACACCCCCCTTTTCAGGTGGGGTGGGGGTCCAGGCGAATAGGCTGGGAGGCTCATTGGTGCCTGATGTAGCTAAAAAAATAAAATAAATAAATTTCAAGTCTTTTTTGAATAGTTTTTAAGTTACAGACAATTTTTAGATGGAGCCCTTTCCTCAAATATGGGGTCTATTGTAAAACCGTTTGGTGGCACAGTGTAAGTTGGACACATCTACTATCTTGCCAAATTTCATGTTGATCAGTGCAGCCGTTTCCATGCCACGGATGAGCAAAAATCACGGAAAAAAAATAAACAGCACAAAAACAGTATGACCCCTGCTTCATGCGTGGAGGTCATAAACAAACTCTTTTGCTTGTTGTGATGTGGGAAAATGTAATGTTTACAGTGAATAAAGTGTTACAWGAGTTCAAGCATTGACCATCACAACACTGTAGTCCTTTATTTCCCTCTTCTCAGTATCTTCAAACTTCCTTTATAGTAGAAGCAAAACACAAGGATTGATCAAATATGGGTTTATTCTGTTGACTCCTCAGACAAATGTGATGAGCAGGAGGCTGTAAGTGGGACGCAGACAGGAAGGTGTTAATTGAGGGAAAAGGTCACGGGGTGTGACTGCTTAGAAACAAAGGGTCACTGACGGGTTAATGAGCGTCTGCACAATGAGTATCCCTGAAAAACTCAGGTCAGAAGCGGCAGAGATTTATCGGTCTAGCCTCAGAGATGAGACTGATATCTCGTTAATCTCGTTAATGCAGGCTGGATGAAAACCAACTGTGTGGAGCTGGTTGAGAGGCACTTCTCAGCACAAACAGAGAACAGTGTGAATGCTTCCAACAGCCAAACTGCAGTAATGACTGGCTGTCACCTTCAGATAAATAAATACATTTCACACACTGTGTCTCAGGTGCTCTGCTGGGCAACAAGTCCTTGTTACAGCAGCAAAGACCTGTGAACTGGATGAACATGGTCTCAGTGTTGTATACAAATATCCCCATATTTCAAAGGGATGTTAAAAAAGAGGAGATAACCTGAGCAGCAGTAAAGTTATTCTGACATTTATTGCAAAAAGGTGGTTTAATTAACCATGTCCTTTTATAGGCTGAATATATGTTACATGTGAACATGGCGCTCGTGTTTGAATGTTAATTATAGAGCTACAGCCTGAGGGCTTTTTCTGCCTGAAAGTTACACCTCCAGAGACGCCAGGAATTTAGTGCTGAAATATTCATCAACTCATGATGACAGGTATTTTCAGGAATTCCTTAAATTATTCACACTTTTAGTGTCACTATAAAATGATGGCTTTTTTGAAGTGTCATGGTTAGGTTGCCACCTCATTCGAGATGGTTGTCACAGCCAACTGACCTGTAAAAAAATACAATAAAATAAAAAGTGCTCATCCTATCTTACAGTTGTTGACCTAAACTTTGGTGTTTTTTTGTTGAGAGGCTTTCCCAACACAAGTGTTATAATTGCACAAGATCTTTGCCTAAAACTTTGGCGTCATCTGTTGGAATCAACCCTGTTTGTCTAGAACCACTTGACAGGTTTTAATAACTCTTTCAGAAAGTAATCACAGAATATTTACAGCTGATTAACTTTGAGTCAATGCATGTCATGGCCCCTAGAAAACATAAAAATGGCCACAACTCAATTAATTTGACAGATACTGTGGTGAAATACAGTAACACATACTGAGAGTGAAATCTTACAATGCAGGAATTTGCACATCAGGATTGAAACATCCCACAGCTTCATTTGCCACCCAGGGGTAACATCTGTATGTTTGTTAGTAGAAAACCAAACTTTCAGCATGTTTAAATATTGGCTCAGAACAGCAGAAGTTCTGTCAGACTCCAAAACCCGGAGTAACACACAAAGAAAAAGTCCAAACGTGAAGCTCAGCGTTTACGTGACAGAAGATTTACCACATAATTCTGTATCCTTAAAAAATGATCAGCGCCGGCTGCTGAGTTCAGACTTTGTGCGATGAAGAATTAAGCATCTGAGTAAAACTGCCCATCATGTTTTTAGTGACTGGTAGTGTGAGCAGTTTCCTGTTTGTTTTACTACAAAGTGTCAGGCTTGTAACTCTGCACTCTCTAATGAGTCTCGAGGGCTTCTGAGTAAAATCAGGATAGAAAAAAAAACAGCAGAAAACAGGAGGATTTGATGTGTCAGACCCCCATCTGCTGCCTTGAACACATAATGTTTGCTTTACTTCACATTGCGTTTAGACTGATGAAGCCAAACAACGCTGCTATTATTTGGGTAGATTTTCACAGACGGAAAGAAAGAAGGATGGTAGAAGGTTGTTAGAGATGCAGCTGCCAGGAAAAAGACAAAGAGAAGATATATAGGTGCACTTACAGGACATGGAGGTAGTTGGAGTGAGGACAGAGCAGAGGACAGGGGGGATGGAGGAGGATGACTCATGGTGACCCCTGAAGAGGAAACAGCTGAAAGAAAAAGAAGATGAAAAACAGGAGATAATTAGCTGCAGGTTGGATCAGCTCCATAGATTTATTACATGAAATTTTCTCACAGTTAGAATTTCCTGTAAATAAAAAAAAAAACTGAGTCCGAGCTTTGATCATAAGCATATAAATGTCACCGTCACATGAAAAGGGCTGCTGTCCAGACAGTTTCTGCCTCTTTTATCACTCATGTCTGCAGAGTTTGATTACAGAGGCAGACCTGTTTAAAGTATGAAACATTTTTATTGCTTTTATTTTGTGTCTTAAAGACCCCGTGATTCAGTCTTCTGACAAATCATTCTTCAGAGTTTTGTGTTTGCTTTTGGCTCCAAACAAACAGCATGAAATGATGCAACAAGTGAGAATTGTGATGCACAATCAGGCTGAAGATCTTATGTAAGGAAATGAGAAGTCATTTTTTATTTTTACATAAAGCTACATAATTTAACACTGATCTAAAGCAAAGACAGTTATCAAAGTACAAGAGTGAATATATATATATATATATATATATATATACAGTATATATACTATATACAGGTATATATACATACATATATATATAGTTGTTTTCATCTTCATACTGTTCTGAAAATTAATTATTCGTCTTTGACATTTGATATAACGCGTATGTTAGTGTTTTTCAAAGTTAGCAGCCAATTATTTCTGGTAAATTAACTTTTTGCTAAAGATTACAGCAAATATACTTCACAGACATTAGACGTGTGCATGTGCATATAAATGAAAATGTACGATGTTGAATTGTACAAAATTCAACTTATGTACTAAGAAACTAATGGCGAGACAGTACTGTACATTATAAGACGTTCAGTTCAGGAGGTGATTTAAAGAAAAAGAGCAAAGGAGGCGGTGATTCATAACAGATTTGTGAATCCAGCTGCAGGGTTTTAGTCATCAACTGTGGAGGTTTGAGTCCAAAGGTTTAAATACTGAAGCACAACTAAAGAAGGCCATCGGTTCATTTCCTCATGGATTTCAAATGATTTATTAATGAATATTAAACTCTGCCAGAGGCACAGCAGCAGCTGTCCACAGGGGTGAACCTTTCATTATATATATATGCATGAAAATATACAATATATTATCATAAACTATGGTTCAGCACAAAATACAAAGGCAGGTTTCACCTGCTGGATGCAGGACCTGCAGGTTGTTTTGTATGGCATGGTATGAGGGCCAAAATGAAGACCATATTGTGCAACCAGTGGGTTCTACATCCTTGTCGCAGGAGACTAGATTTATTCCTAAAGCAGATATTGATCTGATTAGAGAGCAATGGAGTTGTTTTACACTCACTTCCTTCAGGACCGCCCGAAAGTTTCAATCATCAATTTTCTCTGCTTGATTCGAGCCTTATCATCAGCTCCACGTTGTAAAAAATAAAAGGGCTTCAAATTTTCCATGTCAAATTACATTGACATCTATGGAGTTAAGCAATAAATACATCCAGTCACTGTTTGGCTAACTAGTTTTAGCTCGTATCTACTTTAAAACCTATTTTGTCTTTCTGCTTTGTGGAGTCTGGCTTTCTGCAGTTGTGTAACATCTGTTTTAAGCCCAAAGTTGTAGTTTCAGATTTCTTTTTTACTCATTTTTATTTACCACCGTGTTCAACAAAGTCTCATCAGGGAGAGTGAGCATCAGGGCGGTCTGTTACGATCCATGCCAAAGCCTGATAAGCCAGTGAAACAACAAGAAATGTTGATTGGTTCCACAAACACATGACTATTTTTTGGTTTTCATGTCAATGATATTTCTAGCTGTTGAAAAAAGTGATGGAGTTGGAGCACATATCTAGCATGTAAACTGCATGTAATCTCTAAATGCTTCTGTTGTTTGTGAGTGTATTGTTCAGTCCTATTTTACATTGTTAGAGCTAAGGCCAGTTCATAGGGCAGTTTTTCTATTTGGATAATTTTTTCTTTGTTTTGTTTAAAGATTGAACACAGTTCAAACAGGTAAGAGTGATCGCTGTTTTTGTTTTATTAAAAAAGGGTGATTGCTGTTGTTTTCAGCCATTTCTGATGCACTACATTATCAGCTGGGAAGCGATGAAAGCTAACTTTTAAATTATAGCATGAAGAACACAAACATCGAGGTACACAATAGTGTAGCGATGATCTGCTCACTCACTGAGCACAATCTCTTCCTCTGGACACTTGACATGTTCATTTTTCCATCGTTTCCTATCAAAACAATCCAACCTGAATGGCAGAGACGTTTACCCAGAAGTTCTCGACATCACAACTTTTGACCAGAAGTTAGATGAAGCCATATTGTGCACATTACCAATGGATTTAGCCTCCTGCTACAAGGATGTAGCAACCGTTGTGCAGTAGTTTGGTCCTCATACACCGCCATAATTTTGTTAGCAGCAGGATCTGAAACAAAGAGCAGCTGTCTCTTCTTGTCCAATTAAACTTCTGTCCACTTGAATGTCTTGCACCAAAAATGTCAAGATTTACTTTCGTTCTCTGTTTATCTCCAATTCATAAAAAACACTGCTCTCAATAATTTTACCTACTTGTTTGTTCTATTTTCATCATCTGCAAACAAAGCAGAAGCAGCTTTCCTTCACAGAATCGTTACTCATGACTGCAGTTATTAATAACAAAGTAAATTTAAACTAATGAATATGTTTATATTCAACCTTAGTGCCTTTTGGAGCGTGTTACATTGCACCAAAATCACCAGTTAGTACATCTTGCATCGATGCAGAAACGTCTGTTTTCTGAGCACATGGGTATGAATCTTGTGGTGGCCACATCCCATTCAGAATAAATTGCTATTTCATGCTCTGAGAGAAGCAGCTGGAGCTGCTTGGTTTCCTCTCTGAGTGTCTTACAGAGTCCTTGAAATGAAACGACTGCAGAGACGCTCTTGAAATAATAGAGAACAGAATGTTGTGTTTGTGACCATTTTCACTAAGTGAAGTAACATTTCTTTTTCTTTCTTTCACGTTCTCCTTGAAAAAAAATGCTTCAAGCAAACGGTTCAGGGATGCCACAAGATTTAAAACATATCAGCCGCTGCTGAGGTGTTCAGATGGACAGACTATATGAAAGACAAAAACATACAACAAAACTAAAGACATGAGTCAGATCACCAGCTTTTTATACTGTTGAGTTAGCAAAATAACTGATGATGCTCCTGACAAAAGTTGTTGAAACTGTCAGAAAACTTGATTGCATCATCGGTTGTATGACTGTGAGTTGATGGGGCAAAGTTCTGAGGAGCTGCAGAAAAACATTTTGGAATCTAAGAGCTGCATTAAATGTTAAATTTTATGTACCTGCTTCTTGTATTTTTAGACTTTTCCATAATAAATTATTCACATATTTCCACACAGCTTTAAAAGAGAAATTTATGCCCTTTTTGCAAAAACTGACATGATTTCCTGAAGTCCTTATGAAATGTTGGTGCTGTACTTCAGCCTATTCAAAAGAATCTTTAGGAACATTGTGAAATATTTGACTCCTATTCTGCACTATTTTTTCATTTTCAAACTGTTTAAATATTTAAAAAATATAGGTATCCATTTTTATACTTATAAAGCATAAATTTGCATCCAAGCCAATAATTTAAGTGATTATTAAAATGAGTCCAGTAATAAAAATGTATAATTTTCTAGTGGATTTTGGAGAAAGTTTACAGCTGGAAGCTGGTTAGGAAACTATTAGCACAAACGGATCAATTCTTGCATTTGGAAGCACATGTTACTTTTGGTCAAAGCTACAAGAAATCACAGGGAAACCAAAGAGCTGAATGTGACCATAGAGCCAAACGCATCAATAAATTAAAGCACGAAGCAGAACTTCACACTTCAGAGAACAAACAAAAGATGAGAAAAATCTTTTACAAAATAAAAGTCTTCTTTAGACTAAATATTGACACAATTTTACTTTAAAATCTTTACTGGGTTTAAAGAAATGTGGGATGATAAAAACACCATGTTTGTGCAAATGAGCACAACAACTGGAAAATTATTATTATTATAAGTCACCATAAGTGTTGAAATTTGAACAAAAGAGAACATGCACATCTAACAATAACACAATAAGGCAACAACTATTTCAGTGCCAAGTGGCTCAAGAATGATTGTCTAAAACCAGGACTGTTCATGCAACCACCATCTGGAAGATTTGTGCTGCGGTGTTTGGCTGAGTTTGGATGTAAATTTGTGTAATTTGGTGGCTCTGAGTCTCTACTGTCTCCAGATGGCTTTAGTGAACTCGTAAACATTCTGACAAAAACAACAATGGCTGTGTAATCCAGCATTTGTTAACAGCAGAGTATCTGCATCCACGGCGGACCAGAATGTGTCATCTCTGAAAGAAACAGTGGCGTTGCAACAGCAGGTGTGTGTGTGTGTGTGTGTGTGTGTGTGTGTGTGTGTGTGTGTGTGTGTGTGTGNGTGTGTGTGTGTGTGTGTGTGTGTGTGTGTGTGTGTGTGTGAACTCTGAGACTCCATGTCTCTGAGTAGAAAAGGGATCACTCTGGGAAAAGTTAATGTTGCAATCTTTGACTTTAATCTGATCATTCTTCTGTTTGCATGTCTGGTTTAACTTTCTTTGCCCCACTTCAGATGTTTATCCGAAGGCTCTGTATCCATTTGTTTGTTGCAAAGCCGGCTTGTTGGTGATGCAGCATGATGCACAAAGAGATATTGCTGTTATGCTTTTCTGTATAAAAGCTTTGCAAATGGACACTTAAATGCACAATAATAATACAGGCTGGGTGCTTATTCTGTTTTCACATTTTGCTCTCTTCAAGATACGCATTATAATGCTCTTATGGCATTTCACTGACTTTCAAAGAGCATTTTTTGTTATTTTAGTAACATTTGCATCAAATGCAAAATCTTTTACAGTAGAAAATGTAATATCAAAGTGAGCTATTGTTGGTGCTGACGTTACCAACAAAAAGCATGAGCCAAAACGGCCTAAATATAGTTTTGATGCTGATATAATTGAACTTCCTGTTTGCACAAAGACACTTTCACAGTTTAGTTGCAGCCATGTATATTATGAATCAGACAGCAGCCTGAGATCACAAGAAAGGACTGCAGAGTGCACTTAAAAACCAGACAAAATGTGTCACCTACTACTGCCCCTCTGATCTCGAGTGCAGTCCTGCACACATTCAGCAAAGGTAAAACACGTCGTGATGATAATACCAAGTAATTACATGGCCGTTTGGGTGAAGCCCAGAAACTAAAAGCTCAGTCAAAGGGCCTTTGCAACATTAGCGAGCAGAGCCTTTTCCTCAACTGAACACAATTACTGGACCCTTTTAGTGCTCATCGCATCTTTTCTGTCAACAAGCAGTAATAACGATTTAGCTTGTGCCCTGAAAAGGGCTGAACAGGCAGGCTTCTTTATGACAGGATCATTAAGAAAATGACCAAAACTGCATGTAGATTCAAACCCTTGATAATAATTAGTCTTTACCAACTGCATCGCTGATGGTTTTTAATCTGAGTCTGGTTTGTCATGAACTTTAATTTGGTCCTAACGCCCCCAAATTTTAGCTTTAGCTTAAAGCTTTAGCTTAAAACAGTGAACCCATACATGAGAAATTCCACAAAATATTTGCAAATTCAAGTTGAGAATATTATTTTTAAATGCACAAATTATTTCCTATCAGTTTTCACAGACTTTGGTATATTTTCTTCAGAAAAGAAACCTTTTAACCCACATTTTGGAGGTAAGTGGGCTGATTCTGAGGTCATCAGTAACACAGGGGCGGTTCTAGGGGCGGGGCCGCAGGGGAATTGGCCCCATCTGAAATCTGATTGGTCCCCTGAAGTACCCCTGTCTTGTCACTCCTCTGTCCTTTGCCCAAGAGTGGCTGCAGTTCCACTTCTAAACAGTAGTGGCGCTAATGAGTCAAACAGGAAAGTCCAGCATGAAGCAAGTTTGCACAAGTATTTTTCAATTTTAATAGTCCTGCAGAAAAAAAGTATTTTAACTGACAACGATGGCTGGATTTTCTTACATCTTGTGTTTGAGAGTATTTTATTTATTTACAGTAAAATGCATGTGAAGTTGATAAAGAGAACTTACTGTTCGAGCTTTTACAAGTGTCTGAACACGTGTGACTGATTCAGTTTAGACACCTTAGCAGAGTTGTAAAGTAACTAAGTACAGATATTTTGTTACTGTACTTAAGTAGAATTTTTAGGTATCTGTACTTTACTTGAGTATTTTTTTTCAGTCTACTTTTTACTTGTTCTCCTTACATTTTCACACAATTATCTTGAACTTTTTACTCCTTACATTTTTAAAAAAGGCAAAAAGTAGAAAGTTGTTACTTTTATTTCATTTTTGCTTGTTTTGATTCCAGCTTGTTATTATAAAAAAATTAATACTATCCATATAAATTGTGCTCCTAGATACAGTGAATTTAATTGTGATTGAATTAGAAGTACAAATATATAAAATTCTGATACCATATTACTTAGTATACAAACAAATCATGTCACACTCCAGCAGTACATAGCAGACATATGTATAGCTTAGCAGAAAGATGCATGTGGCATCTACTGTATATACTGTATATATCGATGTAATGGGCTGTGGTGCAGTTAGTCAAAAGCGTGGACCACCACACTGGCTGCTAGCTTAACCATTAAAAATAAAAGGACTGTACTTAAGAAGTATTTGTATTTCATGAATTATATTATTGTATTTGTATGCAGCCATCAGATAGATTTTCATTTTGGGGAAAAGCTTTGTGCAGCCTTGATATATGTATATAAACTGAAACAGCTGGATTACATTTAACATAAATTACTTATTTTAATATGATACAGTCATTTCTGCATTTTTTGGGGAGGTCACCTCCTAATAAATGTCCTAACAGAAAATCTAACTGCTCATTTTAAATCAATACTTTTACTTTTAATACTTAACTACAAAAAATATATGATACTTTAAGACTTTTACTCAAGTAATATCCCTAAAGGAGACTTTAACTTTTACCAAAGTAATTTTTTGGTAAGATACTTGTACTTTTACTCAAGTATCATTTTGTGGCACTTTATATAACACTGCACCTTACAAAAACAGGGGATTTGTGTGCAAGCATTTTGAACAAATACTTGGCCTCTCTATGAATAATGTGGCCCCTGGATGGCCCCGAACACTGAAAAATCCTAGATCCACCCCTGCAGTATCAGAACTCCAGCTTATGAGGGTCGAACAATATTTATGTGACGATGCAGAAGGCCAGTCTCATCTGTTCACATGACTGATCACAAACTCACTCCCCATCTTCAGTTTTCAAGCTCACAAATCACAGACAGCCTTGAGCCGGCAACAAACAATTCCTGTTTTACTCTGAAGGCGCAGCAGCGTGCACCCCGACGGTAAATCAGCAGCTTCGCCGCCACGCTTCTTTCTGTCAAACTGGCTGCTTTGTTCGGCTGACATTTAAGGGCAGGCTAATGTCAGAGCAGTTCCAGATTGTTCCGCTGTACATTGTCCCTGAACCAACTGTCTGCTCTGACAGAAACCAACATAACTTCTGAAAGGTGGTGATTATCTTCTCTGTCTACAACACTTTCAGATTGATTGATGAGTCAAACATCCAGTTTTAGACAGACGAAAGTAGACAAAAGCTTTAAAGTTCACAGACACTGTGGAATCAACGCAGCACGAGCTGATGTTTTTGTCTCGCTGATTATGTTCTGCACATCTAGTCAACTAAGCAGAAAAAGTTTTGTAAGTTTGTTAGAATAAGGTGGACAATAATATTCCAAAACTGTTAAGACTTTCAGTAAAAACACCAGTGTACATCTACAGCAGGTGAACTTTTAGAAGCAATTCAAGATGGCCACCACATCTAAGCAGGAGGAGCTGCTCATCCGATCAGATACCTTCTTTTTTCATTTCCAAAGCCTTTGTCTGTTTGTTAATCCAGACAACAATAAAATGCAAGAAGTATCTCAATATCATGTTTGCTAAAAGGGATCATTTTATGGCTGCTGCCTTTATTGGAACATTTATTCAGTTAAGGAGAAAATAATCGTTTTACACACAATTTACCAAGAAGACCCACATTTAATCAAGGCTGCAAATAAAACAGGAATGAAATACTCATAGAAACATTTTCTACTGTACACATACTGTATGTGAGACTTCATAAGTCAGACATTAAATGCATTTTTAATGTCTGTGAATGCACATTTATGATTTTAGCTCCTGGTCATGAACAGAACCATGGTTGTCAGATTTGTTCAGTGCTCCCACTGTGATGCTGTTCAGAGCCAACCCAGTCCTGAGCCTGACATGTTGGTCCAATAAAAGGTGAGGAGTATCGCTGCAGGCCAGGAGCAGCAACAAACACGTTTCATTTCAAGAATATATCGCGAGGGAAGGTGCTTGTTTTTCATTTGTATCACGCAGTCCTGCTGATCTGACCTGATCTTTAAGGAGTTTGCTGTATTGCGTGCGGCTTTTGTGCCAGTGGCATATTGTGTTCTGCTGTCCTGTTTTATATCCATCATCCTTCATGTGCAGCAAACTGCTCCGTGCACCGGTTTGTGCTTTATGACTCAACAGGTGCTGCCTGTGGGCAGGTGGCAGTGGAAGTTGGTTCAACTAATAAACAGTAAAAAAATGTCTAGTTTGCTGTTGAGCTATGGGATACTGTTACCTTTTTATTATTAGCTTAATTTGCTAAAGCTCCAAATTTTGTTATTTTAAAGGGGCAATATCATGTAAAATCAACTTTGAGTTTTATATCACGTTATAATGTTATACTCTCATAAAAAAAACATGCCCAAAGCCTTGCTTTGACTCATTCATACATGTTTGAGAAATCCTGCAGCGTTTTTAGGAAGCCATGCAGAGGAGCAAAACGACAGGTGGGGACCAGAAACACCTCTGGGATGTGTCTTTAAGCTGAACTTCCTCATGGCAGAGTGCCCCCCCTCCCCTCCACCTCCCCTCCCCACACACACCGCCCATGACTCCTGCAGGCTCTTGGGTGAAAGTGAAAGTGAAACTGTGTGCTGAGCTCTCAACATTAGTTCTCACTCAGTGAAGCTCTTTTCAGATTAAAAATACCTTTGAGGAAATGTATTTTCAGATGCCAAGTAAACTGCATCATAGCAGCCCCCACCCCGCGAGCGAGATCCCCCCCCCTTGCACCGAAATGGGCGAGACAGAAGCAGAAGGTGGTTCTTAAAGAGACAGAGGCCAATTTCAAGGCGTTCTCAACTCTGATATGCACTTAGCAGTTCATTATTCGAAGTTTTCTGTACTCCAGGATCTTTGTTTGCCTCCCTCCTTGTAATTTTTTTTAATTGCTGAGATTTTGAAATGCAACTTTTTTTTTCTGCATGATCTTTTGTTTTAGGTTCCATTTGCATTCGTTAGCATTTCACAAAACGACACATCCAGTCTGAGGCCGCACTTTACAGAAGTTAAACTCTTTTTCTTTTTTTTCCTCTCCACTCTTTAGCTTTTATGTGTCCCATCAGAGCACAGTGCACTCTGAACCACGCTTACGGAGGCAAAAATCTGCTGCGTTTGCAACAGTTCAACAAAATACCTCTTCTGATCCTCCTCCAAGCTCGTTCACGCTGAATATGCTGGCAGAGTAAACACGCAGCCAGAAAGCCTGTTGACAAGTGATCCCTCACAGAGTAGGAGAGGCTGTTTGTTGAATAGACAGCTTTATCACAGAAAAACTGAAAAAAGCATCAGAGCAAACGCTGAGAACTGATACGTTGGTATAAAAGTCATAAAGGGAGCTCAGTTAAGGCTGAGGTCGTTACACTTCACAGCCTATAATATTAAAGTCTCTCTAAAGTTGGTGATTTATTGCAATTACTTTGCATTTCTTTAGTTTTGCATCTGTTTCAGTCAGTGCTGCTAACAGAATTTTAAATATCCAGCAAATCTTAAATATTAGCTCATTAGTTTGTTGATTGTTTGGAGTTAACACATCAGAGAATATTAGATGAGAAAAAAGATTAAAGTTTACACTTGTCACTTGTTCATCATGAAAAATTGCATTTTACCCCAAATATTTTCTTCTGTGTGATTGAAATTCAGCTTTTTTCTCTGATATTTTGCAGTTGACAGGAGGTGATGTTTGTGTTATTACGAGTTTGATGCTTGTTTAGAGACAAGTGAACCTAGAAATAAGAATCTGTTCAACTTTTCAATGTTACTGAACCAAACAACCATCTATTGCTTGCTCTCAAACAAGATTTCATCTGTTAGTAAATCTGTGTGCCCAGATGAAATAAACTGAGGGAACAGATTTTAAATCTGAACCGAATCACAAATTTTATTTTATTTTACCATGGCTCCTGATAGTCTTTATGAAACAGAATACATTCAAATCTTTTCAATCAGTGTTGCTGTACTGACCCACTATCTTTTAGGCTCAGATTAAAGATTAATCATGTAATAAACTCTTGTCTCCCTGAATGAGTCAGCCCTGTTATGTGAGGACGTTATTCAGCCAATTACATTAAAAAAACAGAGTTGCTCGTTGTGATCCAAGGATGATTTAAAGGAGGTATTTAAATTTTAAGTCCAAGCTTCAGGATCATTATGAGCACTACATGATGCTGATGGTGAGCAGTTGTTAAAGACCCACTAATAAAAATCTGATTTATGCTCACAGCCCCACTTTATTTACCACATGCTCAGCTGCCAGCATCACTAACGGCTTTTCTTTCATATGGTCGATAAAATCAGTGTTTTTCAAAGTTTAAAAGGCAGTGATGAAGTCAAACTCAAAGATCCTCTATTTACTCAGAAGGCCGGAGAGTCCAAAGTACTTTAAAGAAAGTATTTGGAGCTCAATAATAATAAGAGTCCAAAATAGTTCCACAGCACAAACACAGAAGAGAAAGCAACCAAAAATTGAAATAAACAAAAGCAAACAACGCATGCAACATGTCATGCTTAGAACATTTGTTGGGAATGACTCCCAGCTACTATCACACCATGATTTATCTCAGTGTCTGTTAAATTTACTGAGCTCTTGTGTTGTCTAATGTTAATTGGTTTTAGCAGCCATCTTGAATTGAGTTGGCTCCAAAAGTTAATCAGTTGTTGAAAGTTTCAAGAAAATCCACCCAGCGGTTCCCAAGATATTTTGCTGACAAACAAACAGAAATAACTCCAAATTTTTTCATGGTAAAATTTTAAACAAACAACCACACTAAATACATGTGCAATTAAAATGAGCTTTACAGAGAAATATTATTTAAAAATCTTGCTTTATCACAGTTATTTTACTTTCACATGTTGTAAAAGCTAATCTCAGTACTAATGCAATGTTTAAAAGCAACACGAAGCCAAACGGTGTTTGTTTCACAGGAAATACTTTAGACAAAATAAACAAAACATCTAATTGTGACAAAGTCACTTTCACACATTTCAGCATTTTAAAACAGTTTACATCTGTTATTCTCTGTGGATGGATTTTATAGAGTTCACTTCTTAATGACAGCAGTTCTGTCACCGCTGCTCAGAGAAACACCTTCGCTGAGGAGAAATATCAGCTGGGTTAAAGGTCAGCGAGCAGGAAAGACAGGAGACTGAATGATTTAAGTCCACTTTCTGAATAATGAACAGCCAGCATATTTTAGGAGGGAGTGGAGTCAAAATAAAAAAGGGTCAAAGTCATTTATTTCCAGGTGATAGAATAGCATCCAGTAGCGTCAATTTCAGTTTGACGTTTTTCATGGATTTGTATGGAACAAATGAGATTATTTAGATTTCTTCTAGTAAGAACAGTCTTGTGATACCAATGAGAGTAACAATTGAAATCATCAAAAAAAAAGAGTAACAGTTGAATATTTTAACATTCGAAGAATTACCAGATAATTATGTTCTTTTAATCAAAGAGATTCAGCAGCCACGAGCCTGCATCAGTTGTGCTGAAATCATTGAGAAAAGCTGAAGAAGACTTAACAGGATCAGAGACTGAGGAGGAAGATCGAAAAGTAGGAGCTCTTTGGAGAACCCCCCCCGAAAATTTGTAATTGGCTCGTAATGAAAGAGATGCCCCACGGCTCCACAGATGCTTTAAAGGTGTCCGGTGACTGACCGAGGAGGGATAAAAATGAGAAAATAAAAAGGTGCAGAGGTCAAGAGGGAAGCAGCAGAAGAAGGAGAGGCTGGAGGAGGGCTGTGTAGAGGTAACCCTGGTGAAAAAAACTTTTCTATTGCTTATTTTCCTTGTCTTTGATTTTATTTTTTACACTTATAAGAAGAAAATCATTTTAAAGTGTTTTTGTTTTCTTTAAGTGAATAGGACAAAGTCCTACATATATGTTGTCTCATTTAATCTTCTATTAGAGGTTTCAATCAATATAATCAATATAATCAAAGTTTATTGAATTAATCTTTGCATATCTCTCTTTATTTTAGAGTGTAACAGTGAAAAGAAAATGAGTGAAATGTGTTTTATTTTACTTTTTCTTAGTACTATTATTAATAATGGTTTTATCATTTTTAATTGATTTAATGGTTAATTAATTTCATTATTAATCCATTTGTGCAAAGTGTGGTGATTTCATAGCCTCAGTGAAGTGGGTTTTAAGACAAAGCTTGGTCTGCTCAGCTTCAAGCAGCCAAGGACTTTTTGCTGATAAACAGCTCACAGCTGGATCGCCAGTGTGAGAAAGCTACGTTGTTTTGTTTCCCACCTTTCCCTCTCAAGAAACTAACTTTTTCTATTCAGAACAGTTAATCAGTGTTGTTCGTCTGTTGGCCGGAGTGAATGGTGCTGTCGGTGAGTCCCTGAGTGTGCCTGGACAGGCACCTGCCTGAAGTCTGGATGGACTAATGTGCCGAGAAAAGAAACGACTGTTCTAGTAGACCGAGCCTGAAGCCACGGGCTCAGAGGGGTGAGACGAGGCGTCTTCTCAACCCCCACGCTGCAATGACTGACACTATCCACCTGTGCGGACCGTTTGCCGACTCAATCTCAAAACCGTCCACCTGCGCGTCTCTGACAAGACGTCAAAAGGTAAAAGACGATGCTTGTTGAGATAAAAAGTCGGAGAAAGTCTAGCCCTCGGAGGTGTCCCAGTCAGACAGCTGTTTGTTGGCTCTGGTCCTGCACTTAAGAACAGTGCTAAACTACTAATTCTCTTTTCCTCCTATTTCTTAAAACTTAAATCTTTATTTTTTTTTCTCTCTTATTTACTTAAGAAACTTAGTCAAGTAGATGCCAGTAAATTACAACACCTGAAATTTACTGTTTTATGTCAACTCTGAGTGAAATTTTTATGCCGTTATTAACTTGTGTTTTTGAGTGTAATTATTGTTATTAATATTTGTATGTTTATTCTTGTCATATATCTAAAATAAATTACTTTATTTTGAGAAATCTGACAAGTTCTTTTCACATTCATGACCAGAGGGGAGGTTTCATTAATTCTGATTTCATTTCTGCAAGATCTTGTGGAACATGCTTTTGTGAGATTAAGCTGGTATTAGTCTCATAAAGCAGGGTTCTTTACAGCTGTGATTAAAAAATAAAGCTGAGCGACAGACAGGCCATGAAGGAGAGGATGGAGACATCCTGGTTAGAGATGCAGAGGTGTGAGCAGACAGAGCTGGGCACAGGAACACACAGCAGATCACTCTTTGTTATTCTGCACAAGAGAAAACCTACAAAAAGTTTCTCTTTCTTTACTCCAAGTTGGAATTTTGAAAACTTTGTACGAACCAATGCAGCAGCCAGAGCCTGCAGCATGGAGCTGACACCTAAACCATCCTGATTTATGACTTCCACAAATCTGGCACCTTGTGAATGCTTATGAGGAGGATAATTCAGAATTTAATTTACAGGTGCTCCTTCCAAAAAAAAAATCATACTATGAATAAAATAATTGAACAATTTGTGTCACAGAATCCAAATGAATAAAATAAAATCAACTTCTCCCAGTATATATGTAATTAACCTGTATGCTGGGCCAGTACAGATTTAATCACTGCTGTCTACTTTAATTGACCTAACTTAGCTGGTTTAACATAACTAAAATTGTAAAATCTCATTTTGTTCAGTGCATTTAATTACATATTTGGTCTTTGCAGGAAAACAGTTTGGCAGTCTATTCTACTATTTTTGAAGCACTTTTATGATGCAGCTAATTCCTTCTTCTATGAGATTTTTACTTATTTTATTGACTTATTTCAGTCTGCACAAGCTCCAGATGTAAATATCTCTCTCATTAGCTAATTAATCTGCTTTGTCCAATAATGAGATAGCTCCAAAGAAGTAAACAAAAGTTCAGTTCAAAGAAAATATAAATAATTAAATGAAAGCCTTTATTTTTTTGCAGATTTCTCCACTTTTTATGCAAAAGGAAGAGAATTCTAAGAAACTTCTGACTTTTCAAGTTGAAATTTAAAATATATAAGGCTGTCATGATTTTTGTTTTATGGATCTTTTTTTTTTTTTAGAAATGTTTGACTGTTTAATTTCTTTGGTACTCTTTTTTATTTTCTCATTTTCTGTGTTCTCTGTTTCCTGTTCCATGTTATCCTCAGTCATTTGATTTTCCAGCCTGCCACTCTCACCTGTCTAAACCCAGGTGCTTCCACTTCCCAATCATCCTCAGCTGTATTTACCCAGAGCCTATTGCACATCTATAGGATAAGGGATTAAGCCAGGATTTTGGTGTAAACCTGAATTAATTAAGCCTTGAATCGGTTGTGTGGGAGGGGAAGCACTTATGTTTCCATGGAAAAAAAATGCTCTGAAACTAACCTGGTCATGATCACATTTAACGTGGAGATTATTTAATCTCCTAAACAGTAGACACACTTCACTGCAAAAACTGTTCATCTAATCAAGTCTTCCAATCTTATATCAGATAAAATGTGTTTTTGATCTTGTTTTGAGACTGATGTATGAAACATACAATGGTGTATTAGGGCCACTTTGCAGATGGGAAAAAAGGAGGAGCAAATCTCTGACAAAAAAAAATCAGAATTTCTGAAAAAAAAAATCAGAAATGTTCCAATGGAAAAAAAAATGTTGAAATCAAGTAAATGTTTCACAAATTACAAACTTGGTTTTAAATATTCTGCAATCAGTGTAGAATAATTTAGTCCAGGTTTGAAGTCTCTTCATGTTTCAGTTTTTAAACTAGATCAAAAGAAAGATGGTAGTGAAAACAGGTGGAATCGCCCTTTAGCATTGCCTAAAAACGTCAAGAGTTTTTTTCTCAGAAATTTACGTTTTTTATTGTAAATTTCTGACTTTAAATGTCAGAAAATATTTAGTTTAAATGGCGCAAATTTCTGCCTTTAATTATTCAGTTTTTCTCCTAAATTTGCGACTTTTCACCATAAGAGAATTCCTTTGTTTTTTCTTGAAAATTTCTGAAATTAATCTCAGAAATTTAGAGCTTTTTATTGATTTGCTCCTCCTTTTTTATTTCTTTCATCTGCAAAGTGACCCTAATATGCCGGCATACTAAACAAGATCAGAATATGTTGGATTATTAATCTTGTTAGCCTGAAAGCTTTTCTTTATGTCAAGAAGTCTTAGTGTCAACTGTCAAACTAGAGATTATTAGTTTA